>NC_077232.1:290003115-290303115 GCF_027887165.1 Monodelphis domestica | reverse complement strand
CAAAATTCTGTTCTCCTTCTGGAAGACCATTTTGGATCTTTTGAAATATTTCTGAAACTCCTTCAATTCAATACAAGAAATATTTATCAAATATTGATTAAATGTAAGCTATTACTTTGAATTATATCTACAACTCCAAAACAATGTCTCCTTAAGAGACTTCCTTTCTTTAGAGGAATCCTAAACTCATAAATAATTGGTAAAATATAAGATAATTGGAAGGAGAGATGATACCTGAGCCAAGTCTTAAAGAATGCTAAAGATGAAATCAAGATGAGGAAGGAATGGGTTTCCAGGAATGTATTCCAGAAATGGGTTTGCCATGCCCATGCCAAGGAAAATGAAGAGATGGGATACTGAGTTAGGGGAAAAGGAAGCAGGCTAGATAAGAGAGTGTGTGAAGGGAAAATACAGGTCATGTCTGGCTTGAAATTCTAATCTGATTAATTGTCTTTTTCTCCTAGAAGAAAAAGAGAACCATTGAAAATTGCTGAGAAAGGGAAAGAAATCATGCAGAACTATACTTTCGCAAGACTATTTTGATAGCAAAATTGAGAGTGGATCCAAGAAAGAAGAATCTGAAAGATGAAGCACTTGAAAAAGTCCAAGTTGCAGAGAAGATGATGAAGTTCACTCTGTGGCAATGATAAAGGAGGCAAAAATGGGCGAGATGCAGCCAAAGCAGAATTGTTTCCTGTGCATTCTCTAGTGGTCCAAGCCTACATCTGATTTGTGGTTTACCAGATATTCTTATACTGGCCTGTAGGTGCCCAAGAAGTATGATTCTTTACATATGATTTACAGCCATGTAAGAGAACAGAAGACAGGAATAGCGCATGGGCTATAAGAAATGCCTTTCCACTATAAATCAGAGCACTTTCTCTGCCATTTAGTAGATAATTTTGCATGAGGAAATTAATAATTAGTGCAGTATCCCAGAGCAACTATGTATCAGAGGTGGGCATTGAAAACAGTTCTTCCTAGTTTTGAGACTCTAAAATCTATTATACAACAGTACCATGTAATAAGATAAATTTTCATGTAAAAAAACCTAACACATTATTGTCTCAGAGTGAAGGTTTGTATTACTGAAAATGTGACATTTCCTAAACATAATATTGCATACCCTTTCTTCTTAGACTTTAAGTCCACTTTATTGTGTGTTTACTTATGGGCAAACTCTATAGTTCATCCAACTGCAAATTAAGTCAAAGTTATTCTATATTCACTTGAGTTTTCCTCATGCAGGTAACAATGTTTGAATCTTTTATGGTTAAGAGTTTTATGCTATACTGGGCCTCAATTTAAATAACACAGTATCATCTGCAAAAAGAAGCTAAAATAATATCTTACTTTCTTTTCCATGTGGAACCATCCTCCATAAAAGAAGCAAACAAAAAACATGGTTTGTTTTGCTTGACATGAATGACTAGAGATTAAGTAAAGAAGCTTTCTCTGTTGCTGTATTTATATATAAAGTGCTATGAAAATCTTAAAGAATAATACACACACACACACGCTATTATTATGAATTGCTGTATACATCTATGAGAAATATCTTTCTGGAAGACACTTTTTAGGATAAAATGTGTTCTAAAAAAATTCATAGCTAAGACAAAATGTGTATACAGTAGAACCTTCCTTGTATGCTCTGCTACAAACCTTTATACTTTTTGATGGCAGTAAAGATTTGGTCTGCTGAAAAATACAATTTGTGAAAACCTCTTACTGTTTCCTTTTTATATTTTTGCCAAACATACTCACTATAAGTATAAATTATCCTCAAAAATTTTGTAAATGAGAAAACAGTATGTTTATAAATGATGTCTATGATTTTTTCCCATATTTAAATATTTCTCTCTCTCAGCTAATTAAAACAGTTTCCTCAACACTTCTCAAATTCTTTTGGTTTAGGTTTATTCTTCATATACATGTTCTTGATCTTTTTCTTACACTAATGCCATTTTTATTATACTATGCAACATATTAGAGACTGATATTAGAATCCAATGTGATGTTTTACTGATGTTGATGGACGAAGAGTTTGCTGAAGAATACTGACTAGAATAAGATTTCCTCTTTTTCTTTTAGTCAGCCCATTTACATTTTTAAAAGTTCTCAGGATGATTAAACCTTTTTGTGAGAGAATTATGCAGCAATAAGCTTCCATAATTTAGAAAGTTCAGCTAGTCTAGAATACTTCACAGTGTAAAAAATGGATTTGAACTCTGGACTTCAATCCCCACAAGTCCTTGCTCCACTTCCCCAAAATGCTTTGTAATCTCACTGAATTCTCAGGTGGGCCGAGATTGAGAAGGGATTTAACCTGATTGCAAAGGCTTTTGTGGTCTTTTGGACTTTCATTTTGGAGCAGACGCAGCTCTTCCATGATGTGAGATTATCTTGTCTAGGCCTCTCTGGCCTAGGCACGTGTTTCTTATCTTGTATTTTCTTTAATCCTTAATCTTTAATAAACCTCATAAAATATAATACTCCTTACAGAGAGAAACTAATTTCTACCTGCCTCAGTCTCCCCTAATTTTTAACTGTTACAACAGGATGATAACAGCATATAAATGTTATCTTAATACTCAGTTTTGATGTTCACATGAAAAACTATTACTACTACTAGTAGAATAATTGGCATATGCACAGCTAGATCTACACATTAATAACATCTACTTTAAGATTGCAGTGTATACAAAACAGCCAATGCGAGTCATGACTGAGAATCATTATAACCAGATATTACAAGCAGCAGACCGCTGGATTCAAATGAGTAACTTACCTTATCTGTGATAGTTGCTATATATCTCATGCACTCAGAATCGGAGGGAAACTGATTAACTTCTTTCACCAAGTAACGCACCACTTTCACATGACCCTGAAAATAAATTTCAATTTTACTTTGATAGTGCTAAAGAATTATCATCTAACTAAACATCTGGCTTAACTGAAGTAGTTTATCATTCCCATATAGGTAAAATTAATTAAATATTCATTATATTCCAAAGTATGATCCATATAAAGCATATTGATAACCAAGTTACAAAGAATTCTTTAACAAGGAATCCTTGATAACCTCAGACACTTCCTAGTTATGGGAGCTTAAGCAAGTCACTTAAGCCCCACTGCCTTGGAACCAATAAACAGTAACCAATTAACAGTAGAGTAGGATTGATTGAAGTATCAAAGATATTTTTAGTCCTAATTCAGAGACAAACTAGATAAATATTCTATTTCATCTCTAAGTCCTGAATACTACATATGTGTTCTAATCATCAAAAACATATGAGTAGCACTGTTTATTATGTTGGATATTTATAATAATTTGATCTTGAAGAAGCTGAATAACATGCTAATACTCAAAAATTTGTTGATGGCTTTATCATTCACCAAATTAATGTCATATTTGTGATGCTGGCCTTCAAGGCCATCTACAATCTAGTTCCAAACTCATTTGACAATTTTGAAGAATGAATTTTATGCATGAACCAATCTCAACAATGTACTAACCACAAACACAAATATCCTTTTGCAATTCAAAACTCCCACATTTCTACTTGTAATCTCCTCCACTTACATCCTCACTAATCAAGATTCTAAAATGCCAATTGCTCCATGATACATTCCTTAGCAATCACAATCTGCACTGATCTTTTTTATAATATATAGTTTATAACACTACTCTGGCACTCACATATAATTTCTAGATGGCTTTATTAATGACATCTCTGTAGGTTTTATACACTTTTGTTTCCTAAATGATATATAGTTTTTTTAAATAGGCACTCAGGGAAGCCCACTCAATTCCTACCCTCAAAGTCTACTGAGAATCTAAGACAAATAGACATGACAACACATTGGAAGTAATACCGCAAGACAGTGTAAGAGCAAGCGTCAAAAGGAACAATAAATAATTGAGGAGTTGAAGGAAACCAGTAAGAACTGGAATGAGAGAGGGTAAGATCAAAGATAGGAATACAGCTTAGCCCTAAAGGATAAATAAGACTTAAAAAGGAAAAGCACCATGGAATGGTAGAAGATAATGATTAAAACCAGAGTTAACATTAAGGGCAGAATGTTTGCAGGGGGAGGGGGAGTTCTAACCTACAAAAATATTTCTATTTAGGAGTACTGAGTAAAAAATGAAATGAAGGGGAAAAGGATAAATTTGATAGGTAACAGAAAAGACAACATGATAAAAGCAGTGGTACTTAACAAAAATTAGTTTAGTAGAGATATGTAGACTAGATTTCTAGAAGATTACTAAAGGAAAGAGACCAATTAAGTCAGTGTGAACAGAAGAATCATCTAATTGGGGGCAGGAACAGCAGAAATAGAAAAGAAACAGTAAGGGACATGGAAAATGAGAAGAGATAGAAGATCAGCACAGATAGTTTAACAATTTATTTTCTATTTCAAAAATTTCATTACTAAAAAAAATTTTGTTGTTTCTAAAATGGAATTTTACTTGTAATATTTAAATAATTTGTAAAAAATCATAAATTCTAATCAAGAATATTGTGGCAGGCAGCACAGCAGTGGTAGCAACCTAGTACCCAAACTGCAATCCTTATGCTGCATGTAAGTCACCCCCTTATCCCAGACAGGGGAAGGAGGAAGCACTTCCATTGGGCTGCTGAGCAGAGGAGCAGGTGACGAGAGAAATGTCCTTAGGTGTGCATGGAGAGGACAAGGGTACTTGGCACGCATGCCATAAGTTCTCCAACATGGCAGGAGAGTATTAAAAATTCTGACAGAAAGTACTTAGATTCAAGTCCTGGGTCTGCCACGTATTTAGGGGAAGTAGTCATGAGCAAGACTCTTCTGCATATATAAAAGGGGGATAATGATAATTGTATAATGATATTAAAATTATCAGTATTATTTTAGAAAAACATTTTATAAATTGTAAAGAGTTATGTAAATGTGAGTTATTCCAATGTAATATTGTCAATATAAGCAATAGATTATTTGCATATAGTGCTGTGCTAGGCATTCTACAGAGTAAGTGAAACTGATATGACAGGAAATGGAGACCCCCCTCACCCCCCATGAAATATCTGGCCTGAATACTAAAAGACAGCAAGTAGCAGAGATGAAATTTAAACGGAGGCCCTAACAACTCCTAGATTCCACATCCTGCACTTTTCTTCTTCCCATAAAACTTCTTTTCTAAAACCAAACAGACACTTCAATGACTGAACAGAATCTATTCAGTTTATAATTGTCTAAAAGGGCGCAGAGAAAACATTTCCTTCTTTCCTTCCCTGTAGATATTTTAATTCGATGGCTAAGAAATGAGATAATGATAATAATTAAGATAGTTGCATCTTCTTTTTTTCCAGTTGTGTCCACCTCTCCATAATCTGTAAAAGTAAAAACTAAACCAATATTACCCTCTAATCTGAAAACCTTTGTGGGCTCATTGATAACTCTAGAATGGCAGTCAATAATGCTATAGTTTTTGGCTAGGAGACAGGCTCTCCCTCAAAGACTCAAGTATGATTTCTTCTTGCTGTTGAAATGTAAGTCATCAACCCCCGGTGCAATGTCACACACAAATCATGGTCCTAGTTGTTCTGATGCTCCTGTGACTTAAATTCAGGTCCTCTGTGAGTGAGAAATGCATGGCTCACAATTCAATGCTAAATCATACAGTTCTTAAATGGTTAGCAAATAAATGGCACTCTAAAGAGAATCTACATTCTTTTCCCCAGAGAAAGCTGCAAGATTTGCAAAATACCTTTCTAAATGCTGCCATAAGGGGAGTTATCTTTCGATTATCAGCTGCATCCACGTCTGCCCCAGCTTGTACCAGTAACTGGACAACATCAAGATGCCCACCATTGGCTGCCAGCCACAATGGAGTGTTTCCCTTCTTATTACGAACATCAATATGAGCTCCCCTAGAAAAATAAATGACTGTATTATAAGTTAAGTAAAAAATATCAAATTCTATAAAATTAAAAAATTAATCAGAACTGAAAATATACTGTAAGACCGACCCATTTAAAATCTTTCCAGGAAAGGACATATACTTTTCTAAATGTCATTCTGTTTTTAATCAACTTCTAAGGGAAAAAAAAAATCAAACACACAAAAACCCTAGGAGTTAAAAATTACTTTGATTTGTTTACTGAAGTTCTAACCTTTCCATATAATCCTCACAAAGAATTAAGGAAATGGTTTATAGAAAATTATACCCAAGTGAAAATCCCAGTGCTGTTGTACTAGGATACTAGATAAAGAGGTAAAAAGGTGACTTTAGCCTTAATATTTCCCACAACTTTGATATTTTGTTTCTACAAAGAAATTTACACATTATAGAAAATTTTTAACAGTATTTGGGTCTCACTACAGGGGAAAGGCATGAAATTATTAACTGTTACTGAATTCTACTTCACTGGCAAGACAATGTCTGATGTTTGACAAAAAATAAGGTAAAAACCTAAATGAAAGCTCAAGTTTGACCTTCAGGAGATTTCACACAGAATTAAACTGCAGATAAAATAGCAAGAATCGATCAATGAGCATTTTATAAGCACCTATTATGAGCCAGGCATTCTAAAAACAGAATATCCATCTCCAAGATGACTGAGGTCACAGACCTATTTCTGATACTTTAAGCAGAAGTCCAAATCAATATTAACAATGATCAATAGTAAGATCTTGACTTCCTAGCTGTGTGACCCTGGGCAAGTCACTTGACCCCCATTGCCTAGCCCTTACCACTCTTTTGCCTTGGAGCCAATACATAGTATTGACTCCAAGGCGGAAGGTAAGGGTTTAAAAAAAAAATAGTAAGATCTTGGATTTCAAGTGAATCAAAATAATGATTACTGAAATACAAATACAGGAGAGACATGAAGAATACACTGCAGTTGAGGAATCAAATGATTTTGTATAGTGAGCTAATGGGAGCGAGGGGTAGACACAAAATAGTCCAGAAGCAACATATCTATCACATTAGAATAAAAATTACATAAAGATATACTAATGTTATTACTATAGAACAAAATATCAAACAACAAAAGCAGATAAAAGAACTAGTTTGATTCATGCCCAGTGTGCTGGTACCAACCCATTCCTGAAGTAGTCTTACAAAGCACAGTGGTTTCATTCTCAAATTTGGAGACCAGTTATACCCTACCTGCTAATGAGCAGTTCACAGAACTTGTAATGTCCTTTATCTGCTGCTATAGTTAAAGCTGTATCTCTTGAGGATGGTACCGGTGGGGCATTAACATCAGCACCTTTATCTAGAAGGACTCTGCCTACCTCTGCGTAGCCACCAGAAGCAGCTTCCATTAGAGGTGTTAGGCCAGTCTAGAAAAAAAAAAGGAAAATCAAAACATGTAACTACATTAACTTATTCTAGAAACAACCATAAACAAGAGAATACATATTTTCTGACTGATTCCATTATCATATTATTTCCTGTTGGAGTCATTATGAAAATAAAAAGAAACTTTCATACCCATCTGAATATTTTCTGATAAGACCTGAGTAAAATGACAAAAATGACTAGACTCTTATTAACTACAGAGGACAGCACCATCATGTGAGCTATAAAAATGAATCAACTGAAGGCAACTCTAGAGAAAATGTGCACACAATTTTTCTTACCTTAGCTCGATGCTCAACATTGGCTTTTCTGTCAAGGAGAAGGCTGACCACTTCAGTTCTTCCTTGGAAGCATGCTAAGGTAAGGGCTGTATTACGATTAGTCTCTATTTGAGCATTAATGTCAGAACCCATGTCCAAAAGAAGTTTAACAGCAGCTGTATGCCCATTCATAGCTGCCAACATCAAAGGAGAAATGCCCAATTTGCTACCAGTTCTGAAATGGGAAAAAATACTTATTTTAATGAAAGGCTGAATAGATTAACATTTATTATTTATCTAATAATTACATAAAGAGACTAGTCTAGAGAATGTCATTTAATCTATTAACAAATTTATTTAAGCATCTATTATGCCAGGGGCTGGGCTAGGAAAACAAAAAAGGGCAAAAGAGAGTCCTTCTCTCAACAACATGCAAACACCCAATGGACAAACAAAAAAGCGGGTCCAGTGGCTAGGTAAAAGCATGTCTTGGATCTCATTTATTAACTACCAACTGTGTGTAACTCACTGTTCCTAGAGCCACATTTTAACTGCAGAGGGAAAATGGAAACAACTGTATACCACAAAGATAACAGAGAATAAAGTATGGAAGAGAAATCAGCAATTGTTTCTAAGGGAAGGTGGAACTTGAAGGAAGCTAGAAAAATCAGAAAACAGAATTGAGGGAGAAAAGAGAATTCCAGGCATGGGGGGAACCTAGGGAAAATGGTTGAGTCAGGAGTTGGAGTTAATGTCTTTCCCTATAACAAGACACTGTCAACAGAGTACAGATTATTAGGACAAGTAAGGGAGGAAGGTGTAAAAAGACTGAAAAGATAAATAGGAAGGAAGGGCATCAAGGTGGCGCAGTGGATAGAGAGCCAAGCCCAGAGATAGGAGGTCCTACATTCAAATACAGCCTCAGACATTGCCTAGCTGGGTGATCCTGAGCAAGTCACTTAACCCTAATCTGCCTGGGAACCAATAAACAGTATTGATTTTATACACAGTATCAATTCTAAGATGAAAGGTAATGGTTAAAAAAAATTTTTTTTAAAGATCAATAGGTACAAAGGGTGACCCCTTTTATGAACAAGTATTTGAATGTCAAAAATAAGAACCTGGAAGTGATAAGGAGCCACTGGAGTTCAATGACATGGTAAGACCTACACTTTCAGAAAAGCACTTTGATAGCTGAGTGGAAAGGGAATTGAAGTTCAGACAACCCAGGGAACTCCTCATGAGGCTATGAAGGCTGCACCAGATGGTGGCTGTGTCAGAGCGAATATGTTCAGGAGATGTTACAAAAGTAAAAATAAAATACAATGAGGTAAGAGATTGTATATGTGGGAGAGAGCCTGAGGAATTGAGGAGGACACCTAGTTTTGAGCTTGGGTGACTAACTGAGGATGATGGAATCCACAAATACAATAGGGAAAGTTAGAAGAGGGAAGGGCTGGGGATATGGGGTGGGGAGAGGATGTGCTCTATGTCTTTGACATAACTAGTTCAAGATGTCCAACAGGTAATTGGAAATGCAAAGTTGGAGGTAAGCAGAGAGACTGGGGTTAGATAAATAGATTTGGTAATCCTTGGCATTGAAAAAAGAACAAAGGGAAGAAACACATAGAGGCTGTAAATATAAAATAGGCTATGAGGCTTTAAAAGATATGGGGAGCTTATAATATATTCCAGAGGCTGAAAAGAGCCATTGGAGTCTACTATGTAGGGTCATGATGTGGTTAGATACATTTTTTTAGTACATCAATTTAGAAACCACATGGAGGAAGGACCAGAATGAGAAGTGTGAGTCTCAGAGACTATATAGGAAGGTATTTCAATAGTCTAGGAAAGGTAACAAGGACATGAATTAGTCTTGAATTAAATTTACTTTGGAAGGGTTGGATGACAAGACAAAATCTGAAGCCAAGTTTTCCGTTACTTGATTCTTTAATTTCCTTATGTTGATATGATTTTTAAAAATATTGTTCTGCTTTATATTAAGAGTAAGTACTAGGTGATTCAGTGGGTGGAGAACCTAAAGATGGGAAGTCTCAAGTTCAAATTTGGCCAATGACACTTCTTAGCTGTGCAACCCTGGGCAAGTCACTTCTTCTTTGCCTAGTCTTTACTGCTCTTCTGGTTTGGAATCAAAATGTAGTATTGATTCTAGGTTTAAGTTTAAGAAAAGTTTAAGAAGTTTTTTTTTTTTTTAGTTTAAGTTTAAGAAGAAAAGTTAAGAAGTTTAAGAAAATTGGGGGTGGGGGTGGGGAGAAGGTATTGAAACTATCAAAATATTCATACTTTATACTCACAAAACCCTGGAAGACTGGTACTTTTATTGTTCTTCCCATTTTATAGACCAGGAAATGGAGGTAGAAGGCTTCACTGGCAAGCCCAGGGTCACACAGCTAGCCCATTAAGAGTCTAAAGTCAGATTTAATTTCAAGTCTCCCTGGCTCCAGTTCTAGCATTCTTATCACTTTGTCACTGAGCTGCCTCCTTTTATACTTTCTGTCCCAAATTTTAGATAAGTTCTGGAAAGGGTATCACACAAACAAATAAAAGAGCAAAGCTTACCGGGAATTGATCTCTGCTCCAGCATTTAATAATATTTTGATGATGTTCACATAACCCCCAGAAGCAGCTAGGCTCAGAGGTGTGTAGTCTGAAACATTCCTGTGTTCTTTATTTGCCCCTCGAGCTAAAAGCAGCTCCACTACCTAGAAACATTATAGGAAAAATGGTTCATTTTCTTTTTAATACAATCATTTTTGTACTTCATATAATGATAAAGAGAGGCAGTGTTGTTTAGTGAATAAAGAGTGACCATCCACATCTGGAAGTCACAAGTACAAGTTATTTTTTCTCAAAAAGAATAGCTGTGACATTGAGTTGGCAAGGCAGGCACTTAATATCTTAGACATAGAATGCAATGGAATATTCTTAGATTCCAAAAAGGAATATGAAGAATTAAGAGAAACATGGTTAGATTTACATTAATCAATTTGGGGAGAAGAAAGCAGAACCCAAAAAACCCCAATTTTTATAATTACTAAAAAATAATGAAAATGAGTACCACACTATTTAAAAGCAACACATTTCAAGTATTTATTTTTGTTGTTGTTGCTTTTTAGTGTGGTATTCATTTTCATTATTTATGTGTGTGTGTGTACACAGACACACACACACACACACACACACACACACACACACACACACACACACACACACGTGCGCGCGCTCGCGCCAATTTTGGTTCCAATAGACTGAGGTTAACATACTTCTTGAGTAATAGTAAACTAGTGGCAGAGCCAAGATGTCCAAATACAGGACAGAAATCAGCTGAACTTTCCCAAGGTTCCCCTCCAAACTGCATTAAAATGCCACCTCTCAAATCAAAGAGAACCAACAAAAGGTCAAAGGGAGATGTTTTCCTAGGTTAAGACAACTTAGGAGATCCAAAGGAAAGGTCTGAAATACTGGGGTGGGTTTAGACCCAGAAGCTCAGCAGGGGCACCAAGGGTGGTCCCTGGAGGTGGGCAAAACTGCAACAGCATTAGTCCTCTTCTAAAATGAAGAACAACCAGAAGTAATAGCAAGTAGCAGTAATACTAATGGCAGCAGCTTCAGGAGTTCTAAACCCAGAGACAGCAAGGGAGTTGGAAAACTAAGAGAGATTATAAGAGTAATTTTGTGGGGACTAGGTGGAGTGGCACTAATTGGCAACTCTCTACTGTACTTATGTAGTTCTAGATCATATTTCCAGGATGGAAAGGAGCACTGGGGTCAACTACAAGAGAACATGGGCCTTGGTCAGAGCCCAACGGCAGAAAGATGTACTAGTTCTTGCAGACACAGGGGAATGGGAATGGAGGCCCTTCCTGGATAGAGACTAGAGTGCAGACCAGTGACCATATCTCTCCCAGGATAACATTACTTTGAAGGCATCATTTTCTTGGGATTTTTTTCAATATCACTAAAATAGAAAGTTTTGTATAATTTTGTATATTTGGGTAGAGAATCTAGGGCTCAAAATTTAAAAAGAAAAGAATGCTAAAAGTAAATAATATTTTTAAAGAAACAGTAAACTAAAATAGTGAACACATAGGCTATCAGAATTACTATATATTACAGAGTTTCATTTAATTTCTTTATCACAAGGTACTATGGGCACCTATTATTTGTAGATAATAGACATGCTGAAATAATTCATTTGATTTTTTTTTTTTGAAGTGAGAGGGTGGGGTAGGACACAAGAGGTAGTAGAGATAAGGGAAAGACTAATGAAAATGGCCCTGAAATCCCAATTACAATTTCTATCACTATCCAGATCTTGTGAGGTTGCTATTAATTAATTTTGAACAGTTAGGTCCATAAAAATCTCCTTGAAAATTACTTTGACCTTGCTTTAAAAAAAAAAAGTATATATTTTTAAAAAGCGTGTAAATTGAATTCCTCAAAGGACTATTTGACATTTTTTGGTGAACATCCAGTGTACTTGACTATCTGCCCCGTTGCTTCCATCCCTTGCAATGCCATATTAAAATCTATGATTTGTGACAAATTTATGAACCCACAACAATTTCTTTAGGAAAAACTAAAACAGAAATAAAACCCTTTCTTTTTTAGCCAGAATCATTTCCCTTTGTGTCTTCAGAATTTCTTTCCTGTATTTTGGGTCCTTCTTACACTGACATCCCCTACATTTCCTTCCTTTTGATGAATAATGAGCTGAATAAGGAGAATCAAAAAAATGATAAGCTACTCTGCCTTTAACAGAGAATTCTAACAATTGCCTAGAAAACACCTGTCTCTCGCTACTACTTGATTATACCTCTGTGTCTTTCCATGGTCTGTTCTTTATAGTTTCTTTTCTGCTCTCAGAGAACACTTCAAAATCTATATTGATTGTCCCTCAAATGCCTTACCTGACTAAGTGCCCAATATACTCATTTCCTGCATCATATTCCTCTATATCCACTTCCATGTACATTAAGTCTAAAATTCCTTTGCCTCCTCATAATCTGTTCTATCATTCCATCATCTGCCTTATAAAACTCTTAGCTGTTTTTTATCTTGTGACTTCCAACTCATTCCCAGGTCATTACTCACACAGTGGCCATATTCTCTTTCCTTACCTGTCTAGGAAAACAAAATGAATTTTGCTTGGCCTGGTCTCTTTCTCCCCTATTAAGTTTCTCCACTCTGTCCATCCTCCACCTAGCCAACAAAGTGATCTTTCTAAATATGCATGTCACTCTCCTTTTAAAATAAAGTTGGGGGGGGGGGGGGGGCAGCTGGGTAGCTCAGTGGATTGAGAGCCAGGTCTAGAGACGGGAGGTCCAGGTTCAAATCTGGCCTCAGACACTTCCCAGCTGTGTGACCCTGGGCAAGTCATTTGACCCCAATTGCCTAGCCCTTACTACTCTTCTGCCTTGGAGCCAATACACAGTACTGACTCCAAGAAGGAAGGTATGGGTTTAAAAAAAAAAAAAGCTTCTAACTTATTCAGATCATTAGCATTTTTCATTCTGAGAAATGTGGATCTTAATTTAAAAACAACAATAAGAGCAACAACTCTCTCAGTAGTCCAGGTAACATCATTTGATACAGGGAAAACCTATTCCCTAAGACGGAAGGTAAGGGTTTTAAGCAAAAAAAAAAAAAGGTTTAGGAGTTCCCTATTACCTCCAGGATGTGGAGAAAATTATTGATCATCAGAAATGCCAATAAAAGAAACAAAATCTCAAAGCCAAAAAGAAATAGGTTTATTAAGAGAGAGCCAGTTTTACACTAAAGCCAGGCCCTGGTCAAGACCAAAGAACCCAAGCTTATGAATGGCCTCCTAATATACCAAACTGATGCTTCAAATGACAGGTTTATGTCTGTAAAAAAAAAAAAAAGCATACAAAGTACAGCTTCTTCTAGGTTTGACACAGTATTTATTACATAACTGTAAAAATTGTAGTATCATGAAATCACACTGAACTTTTATAGTCCCAAATCAACTAAACAAGGGAGTGTACCAGAGCTGATTACCAAGGGTGGTAACTGATATCTATTCCTAGGATTATTCTGAAATAAGGATGCAAAAAAAGGGCCCATTGACTCAACTTTTACATTGCTTGACTTAAGTGCTACATTGCTGAACTTATACTGGAATTACATCAGAACACCTGCTATTAGTTAGACATGGTAAATTCTTAGTAAATAAGTTTACAAGTTCAAAGCCATATTCATTAAATAAAACACTAAGACCTATACTAACAATGATTAACTATGCTAGAATCATAATTTTAATCAAAACTTAGAACTGGTACTAAAACAATCATAATAGGGGGTAGGAGATTTTTTTCACGCACAAGGATAAAACAGAAAATGCTCTGTTTAGTTTTTAAATCAAGCCCTTCATAACCTAGCCCATCGGCCTCTATTCTGATCCTCACAAAATGTACTCCCATTTCCTGACTCTTTCTTCCTCATATCTCAGCTATAATCTTACAATTTCCAAGATACCATTTTTGGTTGTCCTTAAGTCAGTACGTTCCCTTTATGATGACCCCAAAGTTATCCTGTATGTAACTTTTCAGTACATAATTTTTCATGTTTTCATCCTTTATTAGATTATGAACTTCTTATTAGCAATGACTATTTTTTACCTCTTTTTGTATTCCCAGCATTTAGGAAACATAAACTTTTAAATTTTAAACTTTTAAAATTTTAGGAAAGTAAACTTTCAAAAATGCTTGTTAACTTCCCTTCTCGATGTTTCATCTTTATGCCCAAGAGGTTCTATAGTATGTTTTAATGACAATTTATGCCACTGTAACTTCCTTTGATTTTTAGCAAAATACTCTATATCATCATTCTTCCCCCCTCTCTGATTCCTGGATTTCTTCATAACATACAATGGATACTAGCTCTGTTTTTGGGAGTTCTGAATGTCACTACTGCTATCCAATATATTTCATTATTCTTCTCAATAGTAATCAGTTTCATGAAACAATATGTATTTCTTTCCTGTAAGTTCTTTTGATTAAATCATCAAAACTCTAGTAAAATATCTCAAATTCCACCTTTTACATATCCTGGCAGTGCCAAATGGGGCAATTCACTTGACCCCTGTGCTTGTAGACCTTTGCAGAGGTGCCATCTGTACTGGAGAGGAGAGTTCTCTATACCAGTGCATACCCTGATCCAGTCTCTCATCAGTCCATCATTGCATAAATAACCATTTTGCTCCTTTCCAAAACCATGATCATAAGTTATAGGCCATTCACAAGGCAGCAACAATTAAAACTATACCTAGTGCTCCTATGGTCTGCAGGGCCTCAATCCCAAGATTCCTTGTCTTAACAAAGTTTTCTAGATTTGGCCCACAAATACCTTTTGTGAACCAAATTAATTCTCATAGAGAGATAGTACTCATGTTAGAGTAGACTTCGATGGTTCTGATTTTAAATGACTAATAATCAAACACCATATAATTAACTTAAAACTAATGGTGCATTTGAGTCATCTCATTCCAGGAGGGTGATCTTTTCCAAAAACAAAATAAGTACATGTATGCATGTGTGTGTGTACACACACACACACACTCACAACCCCTAATCCATTCCCCTTACAGTCATAAAGTAAGCTGCACACAGATTATAAGATATGGTCAAAAAATATCTGAATCTAGATCCTCAGGCTCCAGAATCAGTGTGCTCTCAACTGATTTTTAAGGCCCAATGTGAATCAATAGGCTAGAGATGCGATGTCATATTCCATCTCCAGTTTACATATTTTGGGTTGTGTCTCAAACAGATCAGTTTTTGATTTTCACAAATACATAAGTAACTGATAACCTGGAACTGCTAAAGGAACTGTAGAAGAGTATTTTGGAAAGGCCTAATGGGGAACACCGGGTTCACTTCTATAACTGCATGGCTACAGTGCAGTGGTTTGCTTATACACAGATATCAATGGCTTTCGTTTTTCTCCTCAAAATCAGGACTCAATCACTTCAGTGCTTCTGCATAAATTGTCCTTCATAACTACAACGTACTTACTACCCCCCCCCTTCACCCTCATTTCTTATAACCCTCGACTTGTTTCAGAGTTCAGTTCATGCTACAGCTCCAATGGGAAGTGTTTCCTAATCCTCCTAGCTATTAGTATGCATTTATAGGTTTGCATAAATCTTCAGAAAAGCTAGGTAAGTATGAGTCCCTTGAATTTTGTCCTTCACTTTCCTTATCTGTAAAATGGAAATATAATTTTTGTATTATTTATGGTTGCTATGGAAATATCTTTGTAAATTTTAAAGCACTATAGAAATGCAAATTATTATTATATACTCATGTACAAAGTTTGACAACCTTTGTAAATTAGTGCTTACACCAAAAGAATTAACAGACTGAGAATATTATACATGAAAATAATTCATAATCTTAAGGTCTTTTATATTGCCTTTTCCCAGGGCTTACTCCAAAAACCTCAGAAGGTTTGTAAGCCTAAGTAAGTGGAAGAAAGCTCACAGAAAAAGGAAAAGAGACTTATAAAAAGCCAAAACTTTCATGTGGCAAAAGAAAATCACCTCTCCTAATTCCTATTCTAATTCTCCCCATGTAACACAATCTCAACTTGAGTAGATGTGACTTTGTTTTGTTTTGCCTGGCTAATAGCATAGAAACATTCTGTTCACTTCAAACCTTGTTACAATGGCCAAAGTTTTGAGTTCTAAAAAGTACACTAACAGTGGAAGGAAAAAATTTTAGGAGAAAAATGAAGCGCTACCTCTTGCCTTCCACCAGAACAAGCCAACGACAGTGGTGTGTCCTTAGTTCTCTCAGACTGAGCTTCAATGTCTGCACCATTATCCAGTAATATTTCAACAACACCAACATGTCCAGCAGTAGCAGCTAAGATGAGCGGAGTAAAACCTGAAAAAAAATGGACTGTCAGAACATCTAGGCAAATTAAAACTAATATTTTATATTCCTCAGCACTATGATTTTAAAGTATGCAAGACACCAAGTTCACTTCCCTTATTAGACACCACTTCTCAATCAAAATCACACCTACCTTTTTTGTCCCTGTGTTCAATACTAGCTCCTCTCTCAAGCAGTGTTTGTACCAATTCCTCATGTCCACCAGCACAGGCCAGTGTAAGTGCTGTATCATGATTGCTCTCAGTCTGTTTAAAAAAAAAAAGTATATTTTTTGGATTGGTTCACATTTGCTATATAAAATTTTTAGGTTTTTTTTGTTGTTATTGTTGAATTAGAAACATGCATGTTTATATTCACTCTTTTGTCTTCTCCATTCTTGGATTAAGATCATAGGCTTAGATCTGAAAGGAACCTTTAAAGATCATATTGTTCAAAACCCTTTCCCTTTCTTAACTTCAGAGATGAGGAACTGAGTTGAAATACCTTACCCAAGGTAATACACATAGGTAGTACCAGGATTTTAACCTAGGTCCCTGTAATTCTATTCCACTGCTCTTAACACTGTAGCATACTGCTTCCCATAAAATACCAAATAAACATGTATAGATCATTTAAATGGCCAAACCTTAAGAGATCTTTCATTGTTGAAGGAAAAAAGATTGCTCCTAAGAACTCTATGTGCCTGTATACATATACTGAAAATTCTATGTGATTGACAAATGGAACACAGGAAGTCAATACAATTTACTAAAATACTTTTATTCATAACACTGTTCAATTTTGGTTCCTGCTCATCATCAGGTGAGTATATAAGTAAATAAACTTACCCTCTTATCCACTAGAAAGTAAGCTACTAAAAGCAAGGTAGTTTTCATTTTTCTCTTTGTATCCCTATAACCTCGCAGAATAGTGGCCCTTAATAAATGCTTGATGAATTGTTAAACTGAATTGAAGGTATCCAATATTAGTAATATCAATCATCTAAAATAACCAAAACCCTCAAGCAAAAATAGCAAGGTAGAGTTAAGTGAAACAAATGATTTACAGTAAGACAGAAGAGGTATTTGAATTGGCTGGCAAATAATTATGTAAGACCTCTTGGCACTAAGAAGTTTTGAGTTTCAGTTCTGTTTTTGTTTTGGTTGTTGTTATTGGGTTTCGGTTTTTTTTTTGGGGGGGGGGGGTTGAAGAACCAGGAAGAAGAGAAGGAAACAGAAATGCCAAGAAGAATGAGCATTAATTGACAACAAAAAGCTAGAACAAGAGCAGCTGATCTGCCAATCTCATGTATACATAAGAACATATAATAAGTGGATTCAAAGGAGAAAATAAACCATAAAAGCAACATGGAGACAAGTGAAAAGACTTCAATAAAATTCAATAAAACTCAAACACTCAAGGCAGTATTACTCCAGGACCTTTCCAAAAGAGCATCAAGTTGTGTCTTTTATAAGATTTATTCATAGAAAGTGATAGAAGCAGTTTTACAATATGAGGATCCCAAAATTCTTCCATGTAACAAAGAGAAAAAGTATAGCAACTCTTTATAATGCTTCAAATACATCAAGATTTGCACGAAGCTCAAAAAGAGTGAGAATGAATTGTGATGTATCCAAACAAAACTGGTTCAATTAGGTAACCTTATTTCCCATCTCAGAAAAGACTACATTATCTACAGGACTAGAGTTCCCCTACCATTCACTCTTGTACCCTGTGTATGTAGCAATACAAGCACATCATAAGTTCCGAGTAAAGTCAGAGAGGCTCACACTGCACACAAGGAGGTAGGGAAATAGACCATGAGCCTAGCACAGAGACATGGTGGAGTAATGACACAATCATCCAGGTATCTCCCTAGGTCTCTTCCAACAGCAGAATAGCTAATAATATTTTGACTTGTCTTAGTTTTAATTTTGTGCTTCAAAATATAAAAGAAACAAGGAGAAATCCTATAATGGATCTGATTCCAGGCAACAAGGAGTAACTAGTTTCTGGGCTGGAAATGACAGAAAATTAGGGAAGGGCTGTGGGGTGGGAAACACTTTCTCCTTGTGTCTTTACCAAAGGAAGAAAGGAAACCTCTACAGTCTTAACATGTACCTTAGATGTAAGTAAGGCAGATTTGAAATGATTCAAAAGAAAAAATAAATAAGATTCCAAGGATAAAGAAAATCAGTAAAGGAGATGAAAAACAATTCAGAAGACACTTAAATTCTGAAAGCAAAAGGAAAACATTTCGAAACGGATGGAAAAAATAAGAGTGATATAAGCTAGTAAAACTTTACATCTTCACTACAACTTTTGGGACATCCTGTGTGTGCTCTAAGAACTTATTACCAATTTATGTTTTTTGAAAGAAATGTATACAAGATAGAAATATAGGCAGAGACCAACTGAATTTAAGATTCTACAACAGAATGGTAGGAGTGCCAAAGCTCAGAAGAAGCTCAGACTGATGTAAAAGAAATAATAAGAGTACTACCTAAGTCTTCCTGACTCCTGGGACTCTGCTCTGGCCTTCTCTACTAGCCAGGCTATATGCAATTCAACCATGATACCCAGCTTGATCTCTACACAGTATACAACTTTTCTCCTGGCTCCTCTACCTTTGAGAGATGACCTTTCATCTTGTCTTAATGGGGAACTAGGCCTTCATGCAGTGTACATGACATCCTCCCCTTCTTACACTTTCTATTTCTGTGTTCTCTTCTTCTATTCACCTATAAGCTCATTGAGGGCAGGAACTGTCCTGCTAATTTATATTAACACAGTAGCTGGCCCATAGCAAGCATTTAATGGATAATCTCAATCTACGTTGGACACCTCATTCCCACTCACCCATATCATTCATTTTGTCTTCTGTGATCTCTTGCCCATGTTGTCCCTGTGATGGGTTTCACCATTATCACCCCACTTTTCAATTTTCTTACCTCAGTAAGCCTCAAGAGCAGGGACTATCTATTTTTTAAATTTATATTCCCAATTCAGTTCCTGACAGATGGCAGGTAATTTACATGTATTGATTTATCTATATAAATTCAAGTCATTTGGCCTAAATATCGTTAGGTAGAGAACCATGTCGGTGAACTTATGGCACAGGTGCCAAAAAGGGCAGAGCCCTCTCTGTGGGCACACCTGCAGTTGCCAGCCAGAGTTCATTACTAGAAAGCCAGAGGGGCTGGGGGCAGAGCTGTTCCCTTCCACTCTCCGTGCATCTGAGGACATTCCTCATTTTCCCCATCCCTTAATGGAAGTGCTTCCTCCCTCTCCTATCTGGGGTATAGTGCTGGGGGGGAGGGGGCAGGGGTGTGTGAGGGTGCATTGCAGTTGGCATCCAGTTGAGTCTGGGGTGAAGGTGATTCTTGTCATGGGGTTGGAAAGGAACCAGGTTTGAGGGTAGCAGAGCTCACAGTGTGGCACATTGTTGGAGGGGAGCAGTGCTGTGGCCACTCCATTCTGCCCAGCAGCTCAAAGGAAGCACTTTCTCTCTCCCCTGTCTAAGATGGGGCTTAGGTGAGGTCTGGCACAGCACTCTTGGGGGGTGGGGGGTGAGGGGGAAGGGCGGGGCGAGCTCCTGACACTGTCTAAAAGGTCTACCATCATTCGTATAGAACTAGTGGATATGGTTAAATCATTGTCGGTAATATCAGAAAGATGATACAGAACTGATTTTCTAAAGGGAACAGAAGAATCATCTCCAAATCATAAGCAAATGAGCTTGTCTTTGATACCTAAGAAAATTCCATAACCAATTATTAAAGAGATGGTTAATTTACTAGAAAACAAAGTATAGATCACAAATAGCAAGCATGGCTTTTAAGCTATTCCTAAGTAGACCTGGGACCTGTTGTAAACATGTTCACCTAGTACAAAGTACCTCATCTTTCCTTGCAGAAAGGACACAGGGTTATGGACAAATAATACAGGTTTCACAGGGTCACAGCCACTGGGGCTAGAAGAGACCTCAGAGAACATAAGAGTCCAAATCTCTCATTTAACAGATAAGGGATCTCAATTCAAAAGGTTAGTGCCAGAGGCAGGATTCAAACCCAAGGGACTCCAGAACAACTACAAATGGAAGTGGTAGAAAAGCTTGGCATGGAAGCATAGCACAGCTGCACCATACACACAAAGCTAAGGCACTGAGGGCAACACCCGTCCACATATGTAACCATTTTAGAAGCAACTCTGAGCCAAATGAAATCATCAACAAAAGACTACCAGGCATGGAAGCCTCACATGCCCCCACACCAGAGTAAGCATGAAGCAGTTTATTATGTGGTAATGGCCATCTCTTCCTTTTAAGGACTGATTGTATTTGATACAACCCTTAAATTCTCTTATTCTATCATCCAAGAAAATTTTTAAACCCCTCAGGAAAGGGAAGCTGGATATATTCATCCTCTGTTAGGTTATGTGCCATGAGAGCTAGCATCCTTATTTTACTAATATGGACTGTGGAAATTATAAATATTCATAAGCAAATTTTAATGATGAATTGAAAAAATAATGTCTTTATCTTTATGTTATATACTTAATGAGTATAAACGATGACTTCACCCATGAGAAGAGCATACTTCATATTTAACAAATCAAAAATATTAAAAACTATATTGACAAAAGCCATAAAATTATGCATTGATGAAGCATTTATTATGTGCCAGATTGTGCCAAATGCTTTACAAATATCTTACTTGCTTCTCACAATTCTAAATGTGCTATTATATTCCCCATTTCAGTTGAGCAACCTGAGAGAAGGAACAAGTGACTTGTCCAAGGTCACAGAGCAATTAAGTGGTGATCTTCCTGACTACATAGAAATTAGGAACTGAGATCCAAAATAGGCATGGAGCATGCAAATATGGTACAAAAAGAATGAAGCCATAAGCCCAGCAATCCTTCCTTGAATGGTGTCCCACAAAAGAACTAAACATTTTCCAAAAATGCCAGGTTTAAAGGTTTCATGAACCTGCGAAAAGGATAAATAACAAAAAAACTATGAGATGAAGATTTAAGCCCTAATGAGAGAAAAATCAAGAAAGCAGAGCTCCTCTGCATGATGTTATCCCTAAAATTAGGGGTGTTCTTCAAATTTTTATTTTATATAGAACTTAACTATAAGAACTTAATTATTTATAAACTGATAACTAACTTTTTAATATTCCCTTCCCTGAAGAAAACTTAAAATGCTAAAAAATAATTATAGATGATATTAGCTAAATTAACTTACTTATTCAATAAAGTCCCAATCAAGTTCACAAAGTAATTTTTTTTTTAATTTAACAAAATGTATCAAATGTATGAAAAAGTAGCAAAGATGAAGGGGTAAAAAACAGGACCAAAATTCTATCCCAAAAAGAGGTGAGGAAGGGGAAATTCTCTGGTTGGGAATGTGATACAATTAAAGACAGTGGGTACTAAGGCAAAGACTCACTATTTGACAAATTCTTCTGTAAAAAAAAAATAAAACAATCTTGTAAAAATTAGGTTTAGAACCATTTAACCATTTAACCATTTATACCATTTAACAAAACAAGCTCAAAATGGGATATCAAAAGTCATATCCTAGACCCATGATGGCAAGCTTATGGCATACATGCCAAAAAGGGCACACAGAGCCCTCTCTGTGGGCATGCCTGCAGTCACCAGGCAGAGTTTGTTACCAAGCCAGAAGGGCTCCCTTTCTACGCACCTAAGGATATTTCTCACATTGCCCACTTCTCTGTCCACCAGCCAATGGGAAGAGTTCCTCCCTCCCCTGTCTAGGCTAAGGTGGGGGTGCCATAGGCATAGCATTCGGTTTGGGTGTGGGGTAGGAGCAGGCTCTGGCACTCTGTCTCTAAAAGTTCACTATCCTACTAGGCTCACCAAAGGAGAAAAAAGGAAGCTACCTTTTACATATGTGGATAGAAGAGACAATGACTTAACAAATCATAGAGGAGGTACATAATAAAAAAAGAAAAATTTTATAATAAATTTTTAAAGATTTTGCATGAATATAATGTAATTCAAATTAGAGGAGAAACAAGGAACAAGAGAGATAAAAAACTTTGCAGTAAGTTTCTCTGATAAAGATCTTATTTCCAAAACACATAAGGAAATGGCTTAAATGTACAAAACCAAGGAATGTTCCCCAAATGACAAATGGTCAATTTGAACTGACAGTTTTCAAAGAAATTCAAACTATCGACAACCACACAAAATGTCCTGAAACACTAACAATCAGAGATATGCAAATTAAAGCCACTTCAAGGTACAATATACTTGCTGCATTGGCAACATTGCCCCCCCCCCCCCCCCCACAAAAAAGGGTAAATGCTATAGATTGCAGATATACTACAACACTACTGTTAAATGCTGTGGGGTGTCAGCCATTATAGAAAACAATTAGAACTAAGCACCACAAGTTATTAAGTCATGTGTACCTTTTGACTTAGAAAGTCATCTACTAGTAGCTACTAGGCCTGTACTCCAAAAAGATCAAAGAAAAAAGACTCACAGACAAAAAAGTATTCATAGAAGCTCTTTTTTGTAATGGCCAAGACTGGAAACTAAGGGGCTCTCCTAGGGAATGGCTAACAAGTTTTTATATCGATGTTAGGTCAGTATCAGAGCACACTGGAAAACCTCTGTGAACTGATAGAGAATAAGGGAAATAGAATGGGGAGGGTGGGGGTAGGGAAATGTACAAGAATATCACAGAGGACAAATTGGACAAACTTTAGAACTCCTATTAATACCACATACTTAGCAGACTGACAACAGAATACACCAATTACATCTTGCCAGAGGGGAAAAGATCTTAAAATATATACTAACATAAATGCAAGTTTGTTTGTTTGATGGTTTGTTTTGTTTTTCTGGGTGTTTGTATTTTTTGCCTAGTTTTGATTGGCTAAGTCAATATTTGTTTGTTTTTTGATGGGGGAAAGCCAAAGGGGAGGGGGATTGTGATTTAAATTTAAAGCATGGTCTCAGGGCATCCTAGTTCTCTAAGTAAAATAGTGTCTATTGTACTTTATCACTTTTTTCAAAAATTGTCCTTACCTATGATAAAGCACACTGCCAGTATTACAGTTATCTCTTACCTTTGGCAAAACATTTCATTAGTGTCATGATTATTCTTTTGCCTCTCATCTTTTAATAAACTTTATTTCAAGATATGATGTTATCAAATGATTTCTGAAAAACTGAATAAAAATCATTTGTTCCTCCCCAAATAAATTCATCTATTCACAGATTAATGAAGTTCCTTCACAGGGAATTTTTTTCCCATATAGAAGTAAATCTTTAAAATACTTTAGTAATAATTTCATTACATCTAAAACTATTGTTTTAATGTATTGCCTAAGGCCTGACCGAATCAGTTTCCAAGAGCTTAATAATGATTTCTATACATATGATTCTCAAACATAATGCACACATACAGCCTCAGTTTTGCAGCTGAGTTCCAGCCACACATCTCCAATTACTATTGGATATGCAAAAATGGATGTCCTATAGGCATCTCAAACTTTACTTCAAAAGTAAATTTACCTTCCTCCTCATCCCCTTTGCTGTTGAATTTTCCTATTTGTGTCAGGGGCATAGACACCCTACCTCAGATTTGCCACAAAGATGAAATGCCTGACTTTTCATTCATTCTTCTCTAGTCAGTTACCAAATATTACTTGCATTCTACTTTTCTTTCTACTCATTTGGCCATTGTCCTAATTCAGGATTTCATTCTCTACCTGGGCTGTACTACAGTTTCCTAAGTTAGGTCCCTCCATTCTCCAATCAATAATCAAAACAACTACCAAAGTGAATTCTATATATAATTCTAACCATGTCACTCTCTTCACTCAAAAATCTTCAGTAACCACCTCCTATCTCTCAGATCATATATGAGCTTCTTCATTTATCATTTATACTCCTCAACCTGACTTCAATCCAAATATCCAACCTTACTGTAACCTACCAGCTGTCTATGGTCTGGCTAATCTGATTTCTTTGCTGCATTATCCACTCCCCACCTCCAAATCTCCATATATGCAGTTTGCTATCCCATGCTGGAAATGCACTCTCATTTTAAAGCTGACTTTTAGAATCCCCATATTCCTTCAAATCTTATAAAGTCATTTCTGAGCTGCCAGTTATCTTATATTTATTTAGTATATACTGAGTCAGGTGCGTGTCTCCACCTATAGCTAAGCTATTGAAGGGCAAGGACTACTTCATTTTTGTCTCTGTACCCAAACCACCTGGCACAGTTCATGGCACATAATATGCTCTTAAATAAGATTGACTCATCTATTTTGTTCTTTCACATACTCTATAAAATGGACTTAATAGTTTCTTTTACCAGATTACTCAGTTATTTAATCAATATTTTTGAGACCTTCTAGTACACCAGAATATAAGAAAATAAACACTATGATAATGTTGAACAAGTAGTAGTATCAGTTTTGAAATAAAGTTTTATTTCATGTGAATTATTTTATAGAACTAGATACCATCATTTGTAACTTACAAAAATACATTAACAATGAAAGCACCATGTTTATGCCTAACTCAACACTTAAGCCTTTTGCTAACTATAAATAATGTATAAGCAATTAATAAAAATTACTTAACTGGTGGTTTGCATTAACTAATGAAAGGTAAGAAACATTTTTAAATTATTAAAATAATTCAAAACTCCCTCTCTGATTTGGAGTACATTACCTGTGCATCAATATCAATGGCAGGGTAGATAGGCAGCATAGCTGAAGGAGAGATGATCGGGCTTGGAGTTGGTGTCTGAGGTTGGGAAATAGAAGCTGAGATACTGTGGGTAGGAGTGTTGGACATTGCAGACGCTCTTCCGCTCACTGCTGTTGAACAAAATAACATCACTTAGTAATTGTAACTGTTATCGTAATAACTAAAAGTAAGCAGAAAACTAACATTAAATGTAAGGAAAATCTTTACATTCAGATCTCATCTTATTTACTAATAACTACTTCCTGAAGTCTGGGAAGCAAAAATTAAAAGTTATAAAGTGAACAGTGGACTAAACAGTTCTATGGAATTGTCTCCTCCCTTATATTACTTAGGACTGACTTGGTCTAGTATTCAGTGACATACTATAATGGAGTATATATGAACTGGTTAAATGGTTAAATATTAAAATTACATAAATTCTAATCTCCAAATCTGAAATTGTAAAACATTTAGACTGAAATTCTTTATTATCAAAAAACCGCAAAATCTCCCATCATGTCTTTTTATTACGTTTAAGTCAAACTTGGAACAGTAGAAATCCCTAAAGCAAAGCATTTCATTTACTTCTAATTGTTAATGCTTCTTTTTTAAGACTACCAATATTTTGCCAATATAAACTCTGCTCAGCAGTCTCCTATAGCTAAACAATCTTTAAGACATTGTTTCCTGATAAAATGAGATCTTCCCCTCAGATGAATATTGGTCTTTGAAACAGGTTTGTGGTTTCTCATGTGAGAGATAATTAAAAATATCTTCCTATGTAGTAATAATTTCAGAAACTTTTAAATTAATTACAACCATAGCTAATAAATCTGAATTATATCCAGTTAATTTTGGTTCTGATATAACCATTCTCTTCATACTCAACCTAAAAAAAATCAACACTTAGCTGGGAAACCCCAGGCCAGCAATAGAGTAGGTTGTGGATGATCTACTGGGGGAATGGACTTTTACTCTTTGACCTGGTGTGAGAAAGTCAATCCCAGGTCTTCCCTCTTTTTATGCATTCTTCCCTCCCATTAAAAATTCCACTATATTGAAGTTTGGTCACCAACTTTTCATTGCTACAAACAATTATGGATGCTCATCACAAAACTAGCAATTACCTGCATTGCAACAGACAGTATTACTGCAATGAGAATTACCATTGGTTCTCCAACTTAGAAACTATGTTTATCACTAATCAAAGGAATCAGATGAAAATTTGAATTCGTTTTTAGACTACCAAGATATCTTGTGCTCAACATACATAAATTGTACCATCATAATGTTGATATTTTGAACATTTTTATTTTTCTGAATGAGACAAGTAATTCAACATCACCACCACTGTTAAAAATAACAAATGATACAAATGATAAAACTGTAGGATTTTAAAATTTGAAAGCCTTTAGAAATCATCTCATTTAATCTCATTTTGACAGACAGGACAATTTAGGCCCATTAAAGGAACTGTAACATTGGCTAAACTCACAGTGCTATTTAGAAGAACAAGAACTAAAACTCACAACTGAAAGTGAACACTCATTTGTTACTTTATTAAAATTCTATGACTACATAATGTTTGATGGATAGCCAATTTATTTCTACTAACAAAATATTTCTTTTAAAAAAATGGCTCTGAAACCAAAGAGAAAAAATTTTGGCCCTGTTAAGAATAAAAAACTGATCTTATTTAAAGATCTTGTTTACATAAAAATCTCAGCCTAATCATATACTTACTAGGACCATGTTAGTACCAGTAACATTATTGTAAACATACAGTTTTAGGCCTACTTAAAGGACAATGGAAAGATTATCTGAATAAAAATAAACACAGATTCTCAGGGGGTCCAAATGAGCTGACTTGGGAATGTGGAAAGAAAAAAATTGCATGTCTATTTTGACATTTTTATTTCTAGGTCAGAAAAATGTGATTAATAATATTTTTTAAAAAAACAACATGGTCAATAAGATCTAGACTAATAATGCATTTTCCAAACATATTTCAAAACAGATAGCATGCCTCCACACGGATAAAGTGTTTAGTACTGTTTCTAGCAATGAACAATGGTAGAATACAGCAAGCAATTCAAATAGGTCAAAAACAATTTTATTCAGTGATATATGCATCTTAATAAAAGTGAGATTGTAGATGAATAATTCAACACCTAAATTTCAATTTTTATAAAGGAAATAATTAAAAACTCAATTATTTTTTGATATTTTGCTAAATAGAACTGTTGCATTATTTAAGTAGAAGCTCTGACCTGTAGGCCAAGTTCACAGGGCTAATGTTATTTGGTTTGGCCTATGAAATTAGGCTTCTAAATTGAGTGTTCATTGCCCATCCCTATCTTCCACGGTTAACAGCAACAAGTACAACCAATGCAGGCTACATGCAAAAGTGCTATTGTGTTCTTTTTCTCTCTCAATCTCTCACATATACGCACGCACGCTTCTCAGGCACAACTTATAAAGGACTTGGGAAAATAGTAGGTGGACTACACAAATATAAATTTCAACAATAAGGGAGACAAATAGGTGGGATGAAGGGTGGAGGGAAATGAATTAGGTTCTGGTGGAGATGCCAGGTATTAATAATCAGAGGGCTGAATGGGAGGTTTTAGTCAGCCAGAAATTAAGAGTGAGATTGAAACTTCTTGGCTAGAAGTAGGGGATAAGTATTTAAGACAAGAGGTTGAGCTACAGATGTGGCCGATGATGAAGGACATAAGCTACTTCGATGAAATGAGGGTGAGGAGTGAATCTTTTTTTTTTTTTAACTCAGGAAAAAAGTACCAAATGTGTGTGGCTGGAAAATCTCTTTTTGTCTTTACAGATATTTCCTTCCTTTTCTATGCCTCTCTCTTCTCTCTTAAGTGGACCCACCAAGAATTCAAGTGCATTTGTTAAATTATTATTAGGGGTGGGGAGATTATATGCCTCGTTTTAAAACTTGAAAGTGAATAAAATGATAACCTATCTCTCACAGAAAAACCCAAAACACTGTAAGGCTTGGCTTAAGTTCCCTTCATTTTATCTATTCTCCTTGATTTTAATTTTAGAGTACGTGAGTGGCCCTGAAGAGAAAAAGTCATCCAATTTTACTGGAAAGACTTTCTATTATAATTATATCCAGAATTTAAAATGCACAAGTCACTGAAGGCATCAGTAAACTTAATCAGTAAACTTATCATTTCATGAGAAAATCAAATATACTTTAAAAAATAATCCATAGCTTTAGATTAGTCACAACTGTGTCCTTCATTAAAATGGATAACTGAGAATTATGGATACTTTGGACAAGTTCCTTTAATAGAAACTATGGTACAAATGGAAAATTATGTGGATAAAGAAACACAATCTTTGTTTTCTGAATATAATTAGCATACTTTAGATGAACTTTTAAAAAACTTGAGTTATACTCTAAAACTAGATTCCATAACAAAATTTTCTTTAAGGCATTTTTAAAGATCTCCTCTTGTCCAGGCTAAAAGAACAGAAGGCCTTCATGTCATTCCAACACAAAGAGCTTTAACCAATTTATGCTGATTCACCCTTCCTTAGGCAATTTGGTGGTTCTCTTGGGCCTAGGGGCTTATCATATTAATGCAGAACTCACTGGAGTTCCTGACATCTATGGCAGCACTCCCCATTAGCAAGGACAACAGGTAGGTACCACCACACCAGGCAAGATTGTCCATTCATTTTAATTTCAAAAATGGTTGACAGAATTCCAATTTGCAGCAAACATTAGTATGTCTACAAAGCTACAAGTTATTATATCATTTTCATACCTATGTAATATTGTTTTAATAACATTATATAATATAGGTTCATTGAAACCTATAATATGCAAAAAGAATTAAAATATTAATTTATACCCTAATACATTACTAATTGAGGTAAGGGGTGAAATACCAAAGTAACATGTGAAGAATACTTCAGATACTTTTGTTCAAAATTTTCAAAATATTCAAGCTATTTTGCATTTTAAATCTTGACCTCCTTAATTTGGGCTGACTGGAGTTTTACAATAACATTAAAGAGTATTCGGTATTTTGTAACTGGACAAGAAAGATCACTAATTCTTACTTTAGATCATATGATGAGAAAAACTTAATATTTATTCTGTGGGCTTTTAATAAAAAGTTGAGTATGTTTCTACTATATGGTATTTGATTAACAATAAATTACTTTGTATAGATTTGTATCTTTTATTGTATCGTATACGATTGTATAGGATTTACCTAAGGGAGGGTGGGGGAAGACCCTCTGAAAGGATTTCTAAAATTAATTCAATTATTTTCTCCCTTAAATAATACTTTATTTTTAAAAAGCTAATTATTCTTCTAAGTTGTGGATAGAACCTGACAGACCCTACTTCTCAAGAATGTTATTTCTCTTTCCTGATATTGAACTTTTTAGAACATTTCTTAAATATTAGCTAGCTACCAAAAGGATAATGCTTTAAGGCTTACAAAGTGCTTTACATATGCTGATTATTTGATATCTTAGGAGAATTGAGACAATCCAATTGAAAATGTTTTATTTGAAAATGTTATGTATTTCAGGAATGGCCAAAATACAAGAAAATATTTTAAAATGTCAAAGAATCATTTTTGCACTATGAAAAACAGTAAAATCCCATTATGGATGCTGTTAGGACACAAATTTCTATGTTGTGGTGGGAGAGGTGCACTACAATTATGTACACAGTATGTGATATATATACACATAGCCTAGTTTGCAATATATCAAGATGAATGGTTTTTCCTTTATTTTTCCTTATGTCAAACATTTCTGATGCCTAAAACTCTTGTATCAAAACATTCTCGTTCATAAATGAGCTAAGTCTACATTATTATCGAACCTGTTAGAAACTTGTGCTTGAAATCTTATGGACTTCCTAGTTTGCTGATGCAAATGCAAAAATGTAAAAGACAATACCTTTTCACTCTATGTTTAAGAAAAGCAGCACTGAAAACAACCCCCCCCCAAAAAAAACAAATACAAAAACAAAAAACCCATCCTGCCTCCCCAGTCAAGCAAACAAGCAGGAGTCCTCTGTATTCCGAAGTGCTTTCTTTAAATCAGAGTTTAAGCAGCAATGAGCCTGCCCTACAATTTGGCCTATCCACTTCTGAGGACTTCTGAAATAGTGCTACTATTTCTACTGTTGTACAAGATTCAAAAGTCCAAAGATAGCCTCCAAGTTTGCTAATTGGAAAAATTCTGGCATATTCTTATTTTTTGCCTTATGCAAACCATATTTTATACCTGCTCATAACAATATAAACCCACCTGCCATGATGTCATCCAGCGTGTCATTGAGGGTCTGAGCAGGGCTGGCTACCATTAACCCTTGTTGTGTTTCTGTCAGAATTCCATGCCCCATCCCTGCCAATTGTGCTTGGCCCAGTACGGGCTGTCCAACTATAACTCCTTGCAGTTCTGTAAGATTTGTGATGGACCCTGGAGGTAAGGAACCTGTTGCCAGAGGCAAAGCTTGGGGCATCGCCAAAGGTTGGATTGGTGTAAAGCCCATCTGAACAGCACTCTGCTGGGGGTCATCTTTAAGCAAGATGGGATCACCTGGCTGTAATCGTGCATAATCTGCCTCTGAAAGCTGTTCTCCAACTCCAACAGGAGTCAGTAGTCCCAAGTGTTGGCAAGATTGCTGCTGCTGCTGCTGCAGTTGAATTCTTTGAGCTTTCACCTCTAGATACTGCTTTTTTAGCTGCTGCTGTGTTTTCAACTGTAACTCTCGTTCTACTTTCTGTAGTTCCTCCAAAATCTTTTGTTTCTTCTGAATTTGCTCCTCTCTTGTCTTGTTCAGCTCCTCAATCTTCTCCTTGGTAAGTTGGTCAGCATGAGCGAGCTCCAAGGACTGCAGCTGTGCATTCTTTTCTATGGCTTCTTTTATCCTCTGTTCCAGTTCTGTTAACTTGCCCTGAGCCTCTTCTACAATGCTCTCAGGAGACTGATTGGTGATGTGACCCTGTACATCCTGGCTGTTAGCTGGCAAATGGCTGCTGGACTTTTGTTTAGAAGCAGCTGTGTGAAAAAGAAACCCCCTCAGAAGTGCACATGAATGGCATCCTCATTACAGAGTTACTGTTGGGAGGCTTAGTGCCAACAGTTATGCACCAAGTTATCAAATCCATACTTCAAGGATCCATGATTTCATTGGTGTGGGTACACCCTCCACCGATGCAGATCGCAACCCTCTCTATCTCTTAGAAGAATGTTTCATGAGTTGTTGTGGCCAAAAAAAAAATCCATCACCTCATGGCCAAATATCTGGTGATGAGTCTTTCCAAACTTAAATTAGGCTGGTCCTCAGGTGACAGATAAACAATCTGTCCCCAGACCATCCTTGAAGGCTTTCCAGCTTGGTAGAACCTGCCAGAGCTTGTGCTCCACTGGCACAGCCTTCGAGAGCCCAGGGTGACCTCCATGCCACGAGGAGGCATCAGAGGAGGACTTTAGTGGCGGATCAAACCCACAGAAGGTGGAAATGTACTGTATGTGATTATAAGCAAATAACACCTTCTAATGTGTCATCAGTTCAAGAGATATATGGATTATATACATACTTTTAAAAATCTACTTCAAGATTACTGAAGATAATTACCTGAGTGAAAACACAGATTATCTGTACCTAGCTTTGTGGTAACTAACTGGTGCAACCAAACTGAAATTTGAGAGTATGTAGAACATGGTTATAGGATTGTGAGCTGTAAGGGACTTTAGAAATCATCTAGTTCAACCCTCCTCATTTTAAAGATGAGGAAATAGGCCCAGAGAAGCTACTGCATCTGGTAATAAAGGAAAGGAAAAACCCACTACAAACAGAAAAATACTGCTCAAGAGTATAGGGAAAAAATTATTTTTAAAATTATCACTATAAAGAACTTGAATTTTAGGTGTACCCCCCTCCATATTTAAGAATCTGGTCCTTTTTAAATGCAAAATACAGTTCTAGAGTCACTAAAAGTCATGGGAAATTAAATCCAACTGAAATTCTTTGTTGGAGTTTTAGGTCTGATATAATTAGGACATGAATTGAAATACATTCACACCACTAGAGAAATAGGATGTGGCCACCCTGGAAGAAACAATGATGGATGGCTTATATATCATCTACTGTATCATCTGCAGCCAGGTCAATAAAGTGATCTAGCAACTGGTGTGGCAAACAACTGCTTGCTACACCAAGAGGAAAAAAGTGCTATAGAATAGGAGTAATGACTGAAAATATCAAGTGGAAGGAAAATTTAATAGTCGTGTTGGTAAGGAAAAAAGAAAAAAAAACCCACAACCGTCCCACACTTAAAAAAAAAAAGAAAAGAAAACCACAACACCTTTTCAGGCAAAACTTTTAAAAAATAAAAGTAATTTCAAACAGACAGTTGAAATATTGGAGGGGGATGGGGGGGTGGAGAACGGGTCTTAGAAGCATATATGTACAATACCCTAAATTTAAGTCAGATAATGATCTAAGGGAAAATTCTACCAAATACAAGTGATTCTGAAATAATTAATCCAAATATGAAATTTGCATCAAAAGCAGCATTCTGAAAATTTCTATCTGATGCAAGATTTTAATTCTAATACCACACAGAGTTGTGAGAGACTCTGCTTTAAGCAAAATATACCTAGGCTAGTACCTTATAAATATCTACAAACAAGTAATTATTTGGGGAAATCCTGGCTAGCATGAAGAATAAACTATTCCATAAATAATGAGCAACCAAATCCTCAAGGTGGAATTTTAGAACAAATTCACTGTTCTTAAAATTTTACTCTTTCCCTCCATCTTCTCTTTAAAAAACAAACAAACTCCCACACTGCCTTAATTTTTCCAATACTATTTGGCATGAAAAAACATTTTTAAAAAATAAGCATTCTACTTGTATAATCCAGTAGTTTCAAATCTACAAATAATTTTAAAACAGTTGACAGAAAAAGAACTGACCTTTGCTCCTGATGGGAAGTGTGGCAGCCACAGTGGCGGGGGGTTTATCAGGCTCCTGCGGTGGGACTACCATGGGCAGCGCTTGCACAGGGACACGAGGAGCCTACAAAGCATATACCAATTAAGCATACTCCTTTTATTCCTAAATCTGTATCTGAATAGTATGAAAAAAATGGTGTTAAAACAAGTTCTCCAAATGGCATGTATGGTGGATTATTAGATAAAAACAATTCATTGTCAACTAACATTAATAAAACTTATGCTAAGGAATATATAAAGACACCACACAGTAGCTCATTGGAAGGATAACTGAGTTACGCAAGGTTTCGGGGCTTTTATCTATCTGGAGTGGGAGCTCAAACCCAAGTCTTTATGACTCCAAGTTGAGCAAAAACCCAGTACAAGAGCTTTGTACTTCTCAATAAGTTTTATTCATTAGAAGAGTTAATGAAGTTGTCATTTTGACAATGGGAGAACAAAGTATAACCCAACAATTACTATACTGTAAATGTTTTTCAAAAATTATATGAAAAATTAGCCTGAAGAAAGCATCTACATAAATAAAAATTAAACTAATTTAGGTTAAAATAAGGATTAATTGTAGATTATCAAATAATATATAATTCATTAGTTCTCTTACCCGATTTAAATCATGGGATGGGGGGGTCAACTGAGTGACATCAGGTGGAGGAGCAGAGAGCAAATTATTGGGATAATCCAAAAGATAGCAGACAACACTTGTATGACCACCTTTAGCTGCTTCAATTAACATGGTTGAACCATCCTGAAAAGAGAGGAGAGGCATAGTGGAGGAAAGGGAATTATGTAAAATATTACTTTAAAGGAAAATCATAAGCACATAGGACATCATGAGCACAAATTGAGATGTTTGCATCTCATCTAAAGGTCATAAAAAAAAAGATGCTGCCTTGTAACACTGAAAATTTAATTATTATTAAATTAATTATCCATACATTTCACTATATTCAGATTTTTGCATTAATATAACTAAGGGATTTATTCTTATGAGTAGTCAGCCAGCAACTAACCTAAATTTTATCTTCTCAATAAAGAATGTACATTTTCACAGGTTCATACTTTAAAAAGTTCAAGAAAATAGCAAAATTTTGTTTTCAAAATATTCAAGATAAATTTATATTAATTGTACTGTATTACATTAATTACTGTATTTAATTAAACTGTATTAAAACAGATTAATTCTCATTGATTACTTAATCTAGATATTGTTAGTTTAAAATTTTTTTAAACAAAATAAAGGGAAGTACAGGAAGTACAGTACTTCCACATGGTGACTTTCCTCATCACAGTTTCAATTTATCACAGTTGAGCATAAGAAATTAAAAGGGAATTTTGGGGGAGATTTGCAGAAGCCACAGGTGACACACAAAGGCCAGCAGATTAGAGGGAAAAGGTTTAGTTTCAGAAATGCATATAGGTATAATCACATTATCAACATATTTTATCTTTTAATATATATTTAATAAAATATATTTTAAATAATACTATGTAATAAAAGTCTCATTAAGGAAAAATTAAAAAATTTCAGACTTTTCTCTGGTATCAACGAAGACCCAAAAACTTTTACACAGATTTTCTGATCATGGGAGTGGATGTACACCCTGGAAGTGGAAGTTACGCCTGTATATTCACGTCTCTACCAGTGATTACAAATTTAAAGAATTTTAAAACTAGAGTCTTGACTTGGAGGTCTAAAAGTGCATGTGCATGTGTATATACCTACTAATTCTTTTATATTTCTTTGTATTTTATTTCTTTAAAAACATTCTCCTAATAAGAAGTATAAAGTCTTCACCAAGGGACAGACTCAAAAACTAAAAGATGCCATTTCACTGGGAACAAAAGATTTCAAACATTGCTTTAAACACCTAAGAAACATACTTTGAGTCTATGAGTAGGATCAGCCCCATGAGCCAAGAGTAATTCCACCACTGCCAGGTGACCACCTGCACACGCCAAGGACAACACTGTATGATCGTTGTTTGCTGTGGTCCTGTTCACATTAGCTCCTAAGAGATACAAGTTTGAAAAAGTCATTCAGGTGAGAAATTATTTTATTTCCAATTAAGATCCAAAATCTTTTTTGGCAAATGAAGTCTGATTTGTAATTGGGTTTATCCAATAATAGATGGCACAATAACTGACATTTATGTAGTCCTGTGAGATGTGCAAAGCACTTCACAAACATAAATTCATTGGATTCTCACAGTCAAACTTAAATTAGGAAGGTGCTCTAGGTGCTGTAGGGTTCAATCAGGTCAGGGGACTTTCTCCGTTATTAACTTAGTTGTTCGGTCACATTAGTTAGATTTGAACATAGGCTTTCCTGATTCCAAGACCAGAATTAGGGAATAATAATTAAGAAAGAAAAAGGACAGAAAGAAGAGGAGATTCTAAAAATCAATGAGATCAAAAAAAGATAGAGAAATTGGAAATCCAGACATTTAGCATATTCAGAAACACCCAGCAAAGAACTTATAAAAAATAAAATAAAAACCACTATCTTTCATCTTAGAATCAATACTATGTATTGGTTCCAAGGCAGAAGAGTGGTAAGGGCTAAGCAATGAGGGTTAAGTGACTTGTTCAGGATCACACAGCTAGGAAGCTTCTGAGGCCAGATCTGAAGCCAGGAAAGGCCACATTTGAATCTAGGACTTCTGAGACTGCCTCTCATTCTACCTAGCTGACCCTGAATGGCACTTTTAATGCCAGAAGTGGAACAAACACCCCCACTAACACTCCATTCTCTTGTGTTTTTCCATATGTAATGTTATAATAAAGATGTGATTTAATGGTTGCACCAGGAGCATAAGTAAGAATATGATATTAAAAGGATCCTACAGGGAGGAAAAAAGAAGCTTAGAGAACATTTGATTCAATCCCATTCTACAAAGGAAGAAACTGTCACAGACTAATGAAATAACTTTTACCCAGGTACATGAGGAGTGAGTGTCAGGAGTATGTTAAACAGACACTTAAAAAGAATTTTTTAAAATTTCATCAGTGAGGACATGGAAACTCCTTTCCCTTGTAGATCACAATTAGCTCTGAATTCTCAGTAAAGGCCTGGGAGAGCCAAACCCAGGTCTCACTGACTCCAAGTAAAGACCTGCTTTTTATTATTTCACAATATCTCCATTTTAACATCCATGTATTACTTCATATAACAAAGCATTTATCAGCTTCCACCACAATGGGTAGTTTAAATCTGAAAACTCTTATATAAATATTAACTCCTACAGGCCTCAATTTTATTATCTGTTAAAGGATGAAACTGGAATACAGTCTCTAAAAGCTGCTTTCAGCTATAAAATTCAAAGATTCCATGGGACAAATCAATTAAAATAACAGATATTTGATTAAAATAATGCTATCATTATAAATATCGGCTAAGAAGAAATAATGAACATGTACCCATTTCAACAGGAAAATTTCATTGGTAACTACAAAAAGTGATAAATATAGACAGTCTCCAATTTAAAAACCAAGAGATAAATATTTATGTATCTATCTTGATTGGAAACATTTCTCCCAAAAGAAATTGTAGAAAAAAGGAGAAGCACCTTTTCCTACTTGTCAAGCCTTAGAGATAACAACATTAATTGGGGTAGGATAAAAAATAGTTTAAAAAATTAAAAAAATCCTGAGAAGATCTCAGAGGCCCTTCTCACTTCCTAGACTTCTGTCCCTTTTTCCTTTTGGGTCCAGAGGGCCCATTATAATACTCTTGATCTTGACTATTAAACCAACAACCTCACCTTCTCATTTTTACCTTGAGGCAATGTTACATACATGTTTCAAAGCAAAAACAAGCTACTCTGAATATTGTGCTTTATTTTGGAGAGATTAAGGGACGGAAGTAGGAATGGGGGTGGGAGTGGGGTGGGGTGCTGGTAACCAAAAGACTGAGAAAAATCCCAACAAGGAAAAGGGCAGTAGTACATTCTGATAGAGTAGAAAAGGCTCAGTTGGGTTTTTATTTCCTTTTCTCCACAGTCAACACTTGTATCAGGCCAGAGATGGTCCTTCGGCAAGTCAACAGGGAGAGGAAGAAAAGGAAGAGACAATACCAATCAAGAAAGGGATTTTCTGTAACCTATTTAGTGGCACTAGGGCTGTATGTATCATTTACTTCACCACAATCCAGTAACATAGATTCAGCTGTGAACCCCAATGACAAACAGGGCCACAGAGCTAGGAAGTGGCCAAGGAAGGATCTTAATTCAGACATCCTGAATTCTCACCAGCATTTCATTCATCAGGGTGCCTAGCAACCTGGATGCAAGTCATTTGTTTAATTTGGAGACTGCCTACTAGTACTAGTAGAAGTACCAGTCACTACTGCACAGGAGGGAATGAATATGCATTACATAAGCTTCTTATTGAGATCTAATCTAAAAAACCACCATAAGTCAACTACTATTCTCTTAATTATGAAGAAAAGTGTGTCCCAGGCATTAAAACAGATTTCCACCATTACCAGCACAAAAACCCACCTTTGCTAATCAAAAACTGAACAGTACACACATGACCAGCTCTTGCAGCTTTCATTAATGGAGTTCTTCCACCTTCAGATTCATGTTCCTGTTTAAAAAAAAAAATCAAGAAAATATTAAGTGAACCAAATTGCATTCTTTTTTAACAAAAATAACAAGAAAAATAAGAAATAACAGAATTACTTCTATGCATTTAATATTAAATTCAAGACCTTTGATATAAAGGATAGGCAATGAATGATGCTTTAATTCACAATCAATCCCAATTGTCTCCTATCCACCTACTTCTAAGTCAATTGGGCTCACAAAACTAGTGTCACTTTTCAATTCAAATTTCTCTTCAAAAGGTACCCTACAAGTTGTGATGAGAATAGGAAATTATACAGTTCTATCATTATATTAATACAATTAGCCTTTCACTCTATGTTTTGAGAGCTCTCATCAGATTCTCATTTTGTTGGCTGCTCTCATCCACTTTCCCCATTTCTTCATTCTAACTTTTCCCACTGCTTTATGGTAGGATATACAGAATAAAATCCAAGTAATGACCTCACAATTTCTAAAATGAATACTAAAAAAAATGTTCCAACAGCTTTTCCAATGTCAAAAACTTGAAAAATAAATATGGCTTCTGTTCTTCAATTCATTGTTTATTATTTTTATATATGAGGGGGATGGGGTATATAGAGACAACAGAAGTGAGAAGGAAGGAATTTTAGGTACAATCTTCTTTCTCATAGTCCTACATGGTTTCCTCCTTTATTTATAAGCTTTTTCCTTAAATCTGTTTCCCATTTCCAAATTTCCCCTCATAAGAGAGACAAGCAGCTCCTATGCATTCAGGAGGCATTTCATGTATGCATTCATTCCTTCATTAAGCACTTACTAGCACTGCAGTGGGCCATTAATACAAAGACAAAACTGTTCTTGCTTTCAAGGACTTTATATTCATGGGTGAGAAAACATGCCATGTATACAAATGAAGACAAAATATTCATTCAACAAGCATTTATTTAAACAGGGTGGATGAGGAATAAAATCATAAATCTTCCCAGTACCTGCTGACAAAGAGCTAATTATTTACAAGAAGGAAATATCATGCACAAAGAGGAAAGTGATAGTAATTGGGGGGGGGGGGGGCGCATCATATTAGGAAGGGGAAAAACTAGAGTAGGTTTTCAGCAGGAATTAACACTTGAGATTCATTTTGAAGAAAGACATTCTGAAACTCATACCAGGAAGAAGTGTATTTCAAGAGTAAGCCCTACCAAAGTACACAGCGATAGGAAGGGGATGGGATTGTCACATATGTCAACGTGGCTGAAAGATAGCATATATATGATGACAGAGAAGTGACATGTGCTTTTAAAATACTGATTTCACAGATGTATAGAGGATACATTAAAAAGAAGAAAAACAGAGAAGGCTGGGAGATGATTTAGAAAGCAATTCCCAAACAAGAAATGATGAGATAGGGAGCAATGATGATGAGGCAGTGTGAGCAGAGTGAGAAGGTAGCTGAATATGAGAAATCTTTTGAGGATAAAATGACCAGAATGTGAAAAAATTAAGGGATAAGGCTTATGAACCTCAAATAATGGTAGTATTATTGACAGAAAAAGAGGTTAAAAAGGTATATTTGGGGATAATGGTAGGGATTATAAAATGATATAAACTCCATTTTGAACAAACATAGAATTCCAAAGGCTACAGAACAACCAATTACAGATGTTAAATAAATAGCACTTTATGTAAGATTTGAGCTTAGGAAAGAGGACAGAGATGCATACAAACATAAGACTTAATGTTCATTGAGGTGATGACTAAGACTGGAGATTTTGAGCTGAATCCTGGAGAAGTACTAGAAAAGAAGTAGTAATCACTCAGAACCATTATGGGATCAGAGAGAGTAAACTCATGGTTCCTGGAGGTAGAGCCAAAATAGCAGAGAATGGGTCCAGACACTGACTTTCAAACAACTTTATAATTATACTTCAAATAAAATTGTGGAGCAAAAAAAGTCAATAAAAGGTCAGAAGGAGACAGTTTTCCAGAGAAGACAATTTAGAAGGTCCTAAGGAAAACTCTGCAACAATAGAATGGGTGAAGATCCAGAATGCAGCAGGAGCATAAGTGGTATACTTTAGAAGTGGTGGCAATAGCAATACCAGCAGCAGCAGTTTTAAGAATTTTCAGTCCAGGGACTGTAAGAAGGTCAAACAACTGGTACAAAAGAAATTACAAAAGACCCTCTTCCTGGCACTGGGTATAGCTGGTACTGATTGACAATTATTCTATTGCCCATCTGCATTTCTGGGTTGCTGTTCTGGGTCAAAAAGAGAAGTCCTGGTCATAGTCCCAAGGCAAAGAAAAACACTAGCACTTTTTCAGGTGACAGGGAGGAAGGGCCTTTCTGGGGAAAGAACAACACTCAGTCCAAAAAGATAGTGATCACACCTTTCTCGGTATCATACCACTTGGAAGCATATTATGTCTATCCTTTGATCCAGCAAAATGATGTATAAAAAGGATGTATAGATACAAAAATATTTATAGTAGCTTTTTTTTAATGGTAACAAAGAATTGGCTATTGAAGGGATGCTTGTCAATTGAGAAATAGGAGAACAAGCTGTAGCATGTGATTGTGATGAAGTACTAATGTGCTAAAAGAAGTGACAAGGAAAATAGGTATCAGATAAAACATGGCTAGATCTATGTGAAAAGACGCAAAGCGAAGTGAAAAGAACCAGGAGCTCATAGTACACAATAAGAGCAATGCTGTAATGATGAGCAACTCTGAAAAGCCTGATCAACATCCTGATCAATAACAATGACTGAAAATAATTCCAAGGGATTTGAGAAGAAAAAAATTATATCCACCTCAAGAGACAGAACTAAAGAATTCTGTAAGCTAAATTATAATTTTTTTCACTTTGTTATTTTTACATTTTGGGGTGTGATAAGCCTAATGTAGAAATAGGTTATGCATCATTTCATAGTCACAATTGATTTATTGTTTGTCTTCTCAAAGGGTGGGGGAGAAATAGGACAGAGAGAAAGAATCTGGAACTCAAAATTTGAAAAGAAATGAATGCTAAAAATAAATAAGATTAGAATAAAAAGAGGAATAAACAAAATTAAAGTAGACTGATCTCATTTACCTCTTAATTATTTTAAGCAGGATTAATAGACTAAGATCAGAAGAATGATACAGATAACAAACATCTGACTTTCATCAAGGGCTATTAGATGCCTTAAGAATTCTTGTTCCTATGCTATTTAATATTTTTTAATCATTATCTTTGATAAAAAAAAAACAGATGGTATGTCCATCAAATTTGCTAATAAAAAAATCAGGAATGACAAGGATAATATAATAATGATAACAATGATAATATAATAGCAACTACCATTTCTATGTCTGTACTAAGTAATTCGCAAATAATACCTCTTTTGATCTTAAAAAATAACTCTTTGAAGTAATTACTATTATTACTTTTATTCTACAGTTGAGTAAATTTGAACAAGAGTTAAATGACTTACTAAAGTTCATACAGTCTTCACATTAAATTTGAACACTGGGTCCAGTACTCTATATCCAAGGAATGTTCTAGGAGCCTCACTAATGGTTTAACTTGATAGATGATCTATGATTTTCTGACATTTAGGATCTAAAATGCTACTGACAAACTAATTGAATTGGGCTGAATTTGAAAGGATAAAATTTACTTAGCCCTATCAGAGGAATAATGTTCAACAAGGTATGCACTTAAGGTCATGGAATTGATTCAATTCAAGGGTTCTCTTCTGCCTCTAATGGTCCGTCCACCAGACAAATGTTTAAGCTTGCCTAAAGCTGGAGTGCTTCTTTTGCACTCAAAAGACCAGGAAAAGATGGAAGCTGACCAAGTTCTTTGAGTTCCTTGAACCAATCAAATATAGAGAATAGGTAAAAATACTTTTTTTTTTTTTTAAACCCTTACCTTCCGTCTTGGAGTCAATACTGTGTATTGGCTCCAAGGCAGAAGAGTGGTAAGGGCTAGGCAATGGGGGTCAAGTGACTTGCCCAGGGTCACACAGCTAGGAAGTGGCTGAGGCCGGATTTGAACCTAGGACCTCCCATCTCTAGGCCTGGCTCTCAATCCACTGAGCTACCCAGCTGCCCCCGGTAAAAATACTTTTTAAGGAAAAACTAGGCCAATTTGCATAACAGGGTTATTATTCCCACTATCCTTGCCAAAAAGAAATTTTCCTGAAAAACCTGAGAATTTTAATATATCTGAACTTCAATATGAAACCAACAGCGTACCACTCAAAAAACTAATGAAATTTTAGGTATATAAACAAAAGTGAAGCATCCACAGTTTTGAAGATTTTCATGCCACACCTATAACAAACCACGTTAAAAAGTATTATGGTCAGTTCTGGGTGCCTCACTTTATTAGATACTAATAATCTGGAAGGCAACTGGAATGGTGAAAGGCCTCAAAATGCCCTCATTTGGGGACCACCTGAAGGAACTGCGATAGTGTTAATATTCAAATAAGAAGCCTTAGTCAAGACATGATAGTTACCTGCAAAGGATGCATTATTAGATTTCTTCTGCTCTCTTTCAGACATAAGAAGGAGGGACAATGAATGGGAAGACTATTCAAAGAGGAAAATTTGCTAACCTAAGAAAAAAAATCCTAATAATCAGAGCTATTCCAAAGTGGAAACAGACTGCCTTTGGAGTAGTAGGTTTCCATCACTGGTGCTTTTCAAGCAGACTGGAGGAGCACTATCAAGGATACTGTGGAAGGGATTACTATTGCAGTACTGCTTGGACTAACAGTATATTCTCTTCTTCCATCAAAACATAAGTTACTTGAGGGCAAAGAGTTCTCCTTGCTTATGTTACAGCAAATCTAAGCACAGTGCCTGGTACAGTCTTAAGCACATAATAAGTGCTTAATAATTTGAATTGATGACAAATACATCTTTCAATTAGTTTATTTTTTTCCAAACTAGGAACAAAAGAAGGTAAAAGAGATTACCAAATCTGCTCCAGCCTGAAGTAACACATCTGCTACATCAGTATGTCCATTTTCACAAGCATAAGTTAGCGCTGTGTCTCCGGTTGCTGTTGTTGCATGTACATTTGCTCCTGAATCAATGATAAACAATGTTTTAATTCTATATAAAAACACAGTGAACATGTAGAGTCAACTTCTCTGTAGGCAGGCACCATATACTCAGATTAAAAGGCAAACAAAATAATTTGATTATTTTAAAGTTGTTATAGCTTCCGTTTTCTGAAAAGGAAGCTTAGTAAAGATTAATTGTATTTATAAATTTTTGATAACTACAGTTGTTGCCACAATCTATAATACACATAAAAATACAGAAAATAATTTATGTTGCGAAATTTTGAGTTAGGTAATCTATTATGAGATTTCCCCTAAAATAAACCCTGCAAAAAAAAATCTATATATCAATCAATTTTTTACCTGCTGCTAACAAGTATTTGACTAATTCCAAATGACCCTCTTGAGCAGCTTCCATTAAAGGGGTAGAACAGCCCAATTCGATGTCAGCTCCTGCCTTAATCAAAAAGTCCGCCACTTCAAGGAAACCTCCACAACAAGCTAATGTCAAGGCAGTTTCTTGGGTTTCTTCTGTCTGTGCATTGATATTAGCTCCTGTAATAAACATAATATTCCAATTCATTAGAAACTAAAATTGTACAAGAGATTCATATACTAAAACTACTTTCCGTTACACCCCCCTCCAACAACTGCAGGTTTTCATACCATAAAATATTAAGTTAAATATAGTGAATATAGTTATATCTCCCCCCTAACACAGTGAACAACTTACTAAAGGAAAAGAAAAATATAAAAACAATATCTTATAGAGATAACATAATTCTAGAAATTGCATACAGGTAGTATGTGAAAACTCTGTTCAAACACGGGAGTCGTATATTAGGTGAGCCAGGTAGAAAAAGAATAAAATTTTTTAAAACCTAGAAAATCAAGAAAAATTGCTCTTATGACCAAAATTTTTTAAACTGTAAGAATATAACTAAATATTAGACATAAATTTGTAAAATGACACAAAAAGATTCTGTATATTTAACTTTTATTTTTTTAACTCTTACCTTCTGTCTTAGAATTAACATGAAGCATTGGCTCTAAAGCAAAAGAGAGGTAAGGGGTACGCAATGGGTGTTAAGTGATTTGCCCAGGATCACACAGTTATGAAGTGAGTTGAACATAGGCCCACCTGGCCCTCAATCCACTGAGCAACCTCACAAGCCACTGAGCTGCCCCTAATTAACCTTCACAAAAATAACTACTGTATTTTATATAACCACCTCATTTACCATCCAAAAATATAATGAAAGAATTAGATTTTTAATAGATTAAACTAGAGTTATCCAAAATTCCAATTCTGAATCAGATCAAATTCATACATAAAGGTCATAAATCAAACTCAACGTACTCTATCAAATAATATATTTCTATTTTCTGAACAAATTAAATATTTAAATTGGGCAAGAATTAAAAATGCCTTTTTCCTAATATTTTAAAAAACATTTAAAATATTTTTGACCACAGACTGTATTTCAAATGTGAATGTCAAGGAAACTTATATTTACTTCAAAGTGACAGGGAAAAACGGATTAACATTGAAATAAAAATTTTAAAATATATTTAAAGGGGGCAGCTGGGTGGCTCAGTGATTGAGAGTCAGGCCTAGAGATGGGAGGTCCTAGGTTTAAATCTGACCTCAGCCACTTCCTAGCTGTATGACCCTGGGCAAGTCACTTGACCCCCATTGCCTAGCCCTTACCACTCTTCCATCTTGGAATCAAGTATTGATTCCACAATACACACACACACACACACACACACACACACACACACACACACAACTAAGTTATACTTTTTTCTTTCATCAAAATGTAAAATCATCAAAAATATCAACTATCATCAAAAATCATCAATCAAAAAATCAAAGGAAAGGGGGAAGAGAAGAAACAAGAATGGGAATATATCAAGTTTTTACTATAACATGATTTAATCGAATAACATTGGCTCTTGGGCTAGTTAAGATCTTCGATTTGGGATTATAAGGGACATGAGAAATCAACCTTCTCAATAAATAAATGTTAAGTGATTTTTCCAAGGTGAGATAGGAAGTAAATGGCAGAGTTAGCATTTAAATAGTTTCATCATAAGAAAGGATTATTTCAGCTTTTGTGTTTGTATACCCATACATACATTCATCATTGTTCTTCTGCATTAAGTTCCCTTCCAGCACGTTTCTTCAGACTATTATAAACTACTGCATTAAAACTTTATAGAAAAAGTAATGGAAACCTGGTATCTTCACATACTCTTAAAATACCACATTAAATTCTAGTTTACGTATTTTCACAACGTTCATGTTTATAAACTTATAGCTACCTTGACCTAGGAGCAAGGCCACCATTTCTTCATGTCCTTCTCTAGCTGCTTCCATGAGTGGTGTATAACCTTCATCATTGACCTCTTCCAAGTTAGCTCCACGTTCAATGAGCAATGCTGCTAATTCTACATGCCCACCACAGGCAGCTAAAGTTAGTGGGGACTCAAATGAGTCAGCAGGCATATTCACTTGTGCGCCACTGTCAAGAAGTAACCTAGCCACTTCAACATGGCCATCCTAAGCACAAAAGAAGGCAGGGGAAAATTAAAAAAAAAAAAGACATTAGATGTAATTAATATGAAGACTAAAAATCAGGATTAGTTTTCTATGATTCCCTATCTTAACCCCATTATATTTCTTTCAAGAAAAGGTTAGTTACCAATATCGGGTCATATGATTTAATGTAAAGTTTAAATTCACAAGAATTCATTAAATAGATATATAAAAAAATAAAACTGGACACAATCTGACTAGGCAGACACTAATGGATAAAAAAAATGACCCACATGAAGTAGAATACTTTCAAATGCATAATTGTGACAGTGATTAAATACTACAGGAACTTTAAAAATGAAATGAAAAACCACTGGGTTACACAGAGCCCCTCTCTTCCTTTGAAACACAGTGCTACCTGCTGAAGATCTCCCTCTCAAACTATCTTTTATTTAACTTTGAATATTAGCTTCATATTTATGCCATACTAACTTTTATATTTACTTGTCTCCCCAATTAGATTACAAAGTTCACTGTAAGGAAGGATTATTTCAGCTTTTGTTTTGTAGCCCCAGTGCCTTGCATAGTATTATTTAATTGATTGAATTATAACTCAAATCCCAGGAAAATCTTGGGATAAAATGTTAACAAGATGGTTGGTGAATATGTATAAAGAAAAAAAAAGTAGTCAAAAAGTTGTGTGCATGCTTTCATCAAGAACAAGCTATAACATACTAAATTTAATTCCTTTTGTGATTGGCAAAAACATGTCCATATGGTATAACTTTTTTAAAAAGCTTTTGATAATTGGAAGACAGTGTGGGAGAGATTAGGTTTGGATCAACACCTCACCCCCTATACCAAGATAAACTCAGAATGGGCGAATGACTTGAATATAAAGAAAGAAACTGTAAGTAAATTAGGTGAACACAGAATAGTATACATGTCAGACCTTTGGGAAGGGAAAGATTTTAAAACCAAGCAAGACTTAGAAAGAGTCACAAAATGCAAAATAAATAATTTTGACTACATCAAATTAAAAAGGTTTTGTACAAACAAAACCAAATGTAACTAAAATTAGAAGGAAAGCAACAAATTGGGAAACAATCTTCATAACAAAAACCTCTGACAAAGGTCTAATTACTAAAATCTATAAAGAGCTAAACCAGTTGTACAAAAAATCAAGCCATTCTCCAATTGAAAAATGGGCAAGGGACATGAATAGGCAATTTTCAGTTAAAGAAATCAAGACTATTAATAAGCACATGAAAAAGTGCTCTAGATCTCTTAAAATCAGAGAGATGCAAATCAAAACAACTCTGAGCTATCACCTCACACCTAGCAGATTGTTCAACATGACAGCAAAGGAAAGTAATGAGTGCTGGAGGGGATGTGGCAAAGTAGGGACATTAATGCATTGCTGGTGGAGTTGTGAATTGATCCAACCATTGGGGGGGGGGCAATTTGGAACTATGCCCAAAGGGCGATAAAAGACTGTCTGCCCTTTGATCCAGCCTTAGCACTGCTGGGTTTGTACCCCAAAGAGATAATTAGGAAAAAGACTTGTACAAGAATATTCACAGCTGCGCTCTTTGTGGTGGCCAAAAATTGGAAAATGAGGGGATGCCCTTCAATTGGAGAATGGCTGAACAAATTGTGGTATATGTTGGTGATGGAATACTATTGTGCTCAAAGGAATAATAAAGTGGAGGAATTCCATGGAGACTGGAACAACCTCCAGGAAGTGATGCAGAGTGAGAGGAGCAGAATCAGGAGAACATTGTACACAGAGACTGACACATTGTGGTACAAGAGAACGTAATGGACTTCTCCAGTAATGTTTAAAAAAAAAAAGCTTTTGATGATAAAAGTACAGACCAGGTTTGCCAGGCAGTATGCAGGGATCTGTGCTTGGCCTCCACGCTACTGAACATTTTTAGCCATGACATGAATAAAGGCATGCACAGATGAAATGCTCATCAAATTTGGATGTGACATAATAAAGCTAGAAGAGATGGCTAACAAGACACCATTAAAATCCAAAAAGAACTTGACAATTGAAAACATTGGGTCAAATCCATTAAAATAAAATTCATTAAGGAAAAATGTAAAGTCTCACAAGAGTTCTAAATTAACTTCCTAAGTATAACATGGGAAAGACATGGCTTGATAACTATTACCTGAAAGAGATTTAGGTGGTCTCCTTTGTGATATGGTACCTAAACACAATCCATGGGACTTGGATTTTACTAAGAAAGACATTACTTTTAAGACTAAGGAAGTGAAATGATGCCTCTGTACTCTTGACTTTGTCAGACTTCAACTAAGGTATGAAGGTAAATTCCAGATACCAGTTTGAGAAGGCTGCTCAAGAAGCTACAAAGGCTCCAGAGAAAAATCAGTGTGGTGTGGGACCGTGAGTCCATGTCACACTGAGGATGTTTAGCCTGGAGAAAAGACTTGGAAAATACAGTAACTTTCTTAAGCAGTAGAGGAGCTATCATATGGAAGAGGGAGAAGGAAGAAGACTTGTTCTGTACAAGTAATAGGTAGAAATTGCAAAGAAGTAAATTGCAAAGAAGTAAATTTGGATTTAAATGTCAGGAAAAACCTCCCACCTACAGGTATTCAAATGTAGAATGAGCTGCTTCCAGGGATCTGTGCTGTTTAGCATTTTTAGCAATGACATGAATAAAATCATCAATAAAATGCTTATCAAATTTGGATATGGCATAAAGCTGGAAGAGGTAGCTAACATAAACTGGAGGACAGAATTAGGATCCAAGGATCCTTTAGGATTTTCAAGAGAACCTGTCAGGTATTCCTTTCAGTTAAGGATTACATTAGATAATCATGGAGACCCAACACTCAAAATCTTGTGATTTGAAAGGAAAACTAATAGACTGGAAGGATCTGGATAAGTGAAGATGAAGAACATTCCAAAGGAGTAAAGACAAAAAGATAGCACTGAAGAAAGTAAACAGAGTAAGAACATAAAGGAGATTCACAGGATTGTAGCAGAAAAGTGACAATCTGAAAAACTGGGAGATGTAGTTTTAAAAGATAAGAAATCAGGTTAAACAATGTAAGCCCTTATAGGTTCTTAAAGACAGAAAGGAAGTATGTTTTAAGAAAATTATACTTCATTAAAATGAGAGAAATATATGGTGGCAATCTCTGAGATATCATCAAAAGACAAGAACTCAGTCAAGAGAAGAACATCTCTCTTTCTAGAAATCAAGTCAGAAACTATTTTTCCATACTTTGGCACTACAAAGTACTTTGACTGGTGTATATGCAAAATAAATCTTTTTTGTTAACTGCTGAATGATCTCTGAATGTTTGTCCCTCACAATTTTAAGTGCAGGTAGTGGGTGCAGGGAGTTATGAACTGTACCAGTATTAGCCAATGGGGGACTAGAATGGGTTACAAGCTATTCTTCTCATGAATTCTTGTTTAAAATAGTTTTGAGGTCCTGCCTCAGCAATAGAGAAGTAGGTCTAAAGAGGAAAAACCAGGTATCACAAAGGCCCTCTATGAATGTAAGGCAGAACAAGGACAGAAAAAAATTATTATCAGATTCACCTCTTACCTATGCAAATTAAAAAAGAGCCATGTTTTTCCCTTTAATGGCCCACAAGCCAAGCAGTCTAACTAAATATTCTTTTTTTATAACAGCATTGATTATGATTTTGAAAATAAATAAGAAACAATTTTGTGATTGCTCCATAAAAGCATTTGGTATCATAGCCTGATTTAGCCTATACTTTCCAAAACTTCCTAAATTTAATATCTATTATTTCATGAACAAACCAAGATAAGGGAACATACAGAGCTATTTAGCTAGGAGACAGTACCAAGTTCATAATGGAAACTTCCAGACAACCTGAATTAGGCCTAAACAGTTAAACTATGAAAACACTACCTTAATAATTTGATGGGATTCTTGCACAGCAAAGACATTTTTTAGTATGTTCACTGACTAGACAGGTTTCACCCTAACTCATCAAAACCAAGGCTCTCTCTCATATACATACCATACAGGCTTCCATTAAGGCAGTGTGCATTTCATCTGTTTTATGCTCTTGATCTGCACCAGCTTCCAGCAGGAACCTCACCATTTCTAAGTGGCCTAAACCAAAAGTATATGAGATTACTTTTTTAAAAATTCCCTATCTCTCATTTTGAACAAATAAGGTAAAAAGAACTATCACTATTAAATTTCTTTCTGCAGATGGGTTTAATTTGGCTATAAGAGCAACAAAGTCAGGTAGAGACTAGTAATTTTTAAAAGAACCAAATTTATATTTCCTACCAAAATTTTAATTATCCTGCTATCATTGAAATCCAAATCAAGAGTAAATTTTTCTTCTGGTGTTGTTCTCTCTCCTAACTCCCTTTTGGAATTCAGTTCTAGAATTATTCACTATTATTTCAACTAAAGGCTTTTTTGGTTTGGTATCCTAAAATTGTTTTAACACTATTTTTCTGCAAAAAATTATTTTGAAATCCTAAAGAACAAACATATTATTTTGAAACTTTATTAAATTCCAGAACAAAAATCTTAAATAACTGAATTCTAGCAAAATTAAATCTAATATATTCATCATAGGAAACAAAAATATGCAAAAAACCAAATTAAATTAAATTGTCATTCATCTGACATAAGGAACACAGTGAGTCTATTTTTCCAGATTATTTAACAAATATGGTATTATAGCACACATAGTAGGTGCTTAATACTTATCAAATTTTTACAATGAAGTCACAAACATTGATAATTACACTGTGTTGTGGATACAGATGATACAGAGCACAGAAGTATTAGTGATAAGGAATATCCATTTGCTTTTTTTAAAAAGTCACTTGTCAACTGGTTTTCTTATCACTTCACTTTCAGATGGGTGGAATGTAAAACATACCTGCAATGCAACTTTAAAGGGCTAATTTTCTATAAAATCAATTAAATCAATCAATATCTTTCCCCATGCCACTATCTTAACCCTCCAAAAAGTTTCAATTGTTTTCTTGTCTTAGAAAATTCAGAATATTCTCATTTCTGTATAATCAACAAAATGGGCCAATGATATTTCCTTGTCACTTTCAAATTTCACCTATTCATGATTGCTCAGCTACTTCATCATTTCAAAAATTGGAGAAGGGCCTTCTCCAAAGACTAGAAATTATATCAAGACAAGGCACAACCTAGCCACAGCTCCTTTCCCAACGTGTGCTATAGTAGAATTTGGCAAGATTACAAAAAAACAGATCAATTTCGTCATCACTATTCCAGACATGGACAATGTAATGAAAAGAATTCTCCAAGAAAATACCAAAATTATTCAAAAACTAATTTTGCCCGTCTATAGATATTCTTAAAATAATTCATCTCAATTTTGTACTATGGTCTTATTAGGGAAAATATATACTTGAATTCTATTCCATTTGGCCCAAAAAATGTTTTGTATTTTGTATAGATAAGTCTTTTCCCCTTAAGATCAGTAACTTATGCTTTTTGCCCTTTCCCTTTTACTTGAAGAAAACTCAATATGGATTCAACAATAAACCAAACTCCATTTTGCTGCCTTTTCCAATAATATCAGCAAATATTTGTTTAATTCTATCCTGGTTTACTCCTACTGAGCAAAGAACGACAACTATCATCTTCTCTTTCCCAGTTTACTAGCCCCAATCTTGTTTTGGGAATGGTATTACTTAAAGAGATGATGAACTGTGGGTCTGTCAAAGAAAGGAGGGTTCTGATCTATCACAAACAAACTTGTTGCCTAGTCATTGGAGCTGCTGAGAATTTTTATTCCACTGCTATAGACCAGCACTTTTATAAATATTTGTTTGTTTGTAATGCTATGTATCCTACAATACCATATGTGGTATTTAGAGAACTTTTGAGGCCAATTTCCTTTGACCCAGCAAAATTGTACAATACTGAGAGTGCCCAATGCACACAACTATAAAATTCAGAATTGCCTGATACAGGCTTTAACCAAGATCAACACCACATCTAACCTGAAGCACCAGAGGTTCAGTGATTTGTGGTCACACAGCTGACTGGTCAGGAGCAGAGCAGGGCCTATTACACTGCTCTCTTGGCTCCCAATTCTGTGCTTTTAACATGTTATCATCACAGCTGTTTCTAAGAAATCCTGAAGTTCCAAGGAGTTGGCTAGACACTGCAGAGCTTTGCCAATTTTTTCTGGATCAAAGGTGCAATACATGTCAATTTTTTTCTTGATCTCTTTTCTTTCTTTTCCCTGTTGATTCTCATTGGCCCATCAAGCAACTCAGCTTTTGCAAGGATCATGAATCAATGAGCACTTTCATATAATCACAAAACTATTATTCATTATCTTGCCATTTTCAGCTGTTAATGGATAGTCTTCTAAGGAAAACAAACCAAAAAACTTCAGAGTTCAATGCCATTTATAAGCACAATTACCAAAAGGTTACTCTGGCTGAGTTACTATAATACCCAAACTTCTAAGTCTTCTGTCAAATTAATTAAGTAAATTATTGGCATGTATGGATGCTGTGGGGTACAATGTTCAGAATTAAAAACATTCAGCATTTTTTTGTTGTCTGAAAATTGGCTCTATTGTATTTTATTTGCCTTCGATCAAGAGAAAATAAAATAAATTCTATACCTAAAACTACCTCAAACAATTTTTATTCTTTGAGAATCACCTGAAACACTTTATTTAGAAAGTAATTCAATGCTATAGAATATGAATGTTCACATTTTAGTCTTTACTAAAAATAATCTGATGTTGGAAAAATTAAATTTCAATTGTCACTTTTTTCTAAAATAAAGATTGTATACTCTACCTTTGTAACAAGCTAAAGTAAGTGCACTCTCCTTAAATTCATTGGAATGCGTATTGATTCCGGCCCCATTTTCCAGCAGCAACCTGGCTACTTCCACATGACCAGCACTTCCTGCTTCCATAAGGGGAGTATGACCATTTTCATTATGGTCCTCAATACTAGCACCAGATTCCAAGAGCACCTTTACAACGTCTACATAGCCTCCAGCACAGGCATAAGTGAGCGCTGTATTTCCTAATTTAATAAGGGAAGAAAAGAGTAAAGTTACTAAGAAAAAAGTGAATGAAAATAAAGAATTTTGACATAAAACACAGGAACTAAAATGGTAGGTTTATATGTGTATGAATTGTTAAAAAGTTAACACAGTCTTAAATCCCAACCACAATGGATTTTATTAAATTGAATCAGATACACCTGGAAAACTGAAGAGTTCTCTCAGAATCAAGAGAATAAATGACAAAAGCAACTTGCCTTGTTTCCAAAAGTTCCATAGGTGAATTTTTCAGCACATACATGATCTTCCAACACACTACTACTTTATGTAAGGCTAATGATTAATAACTTCAGGTTGCTCAAAGTTTATATAATCTAAAAAATCTCCCAATGCCCCCAAATTACATTTTCCTTTTGAAATAAAATGTTTGAAACCATATTTATCCAACTTATATCTATGGATCTTTTAGATTGTTTTAAGGCTTTAAAAGGAAAGCTCAAGCAGAGGAGAGAAATAATTCTAAAAAGAAATATAAGGGAATGATCAAACAAAAACATTCTCATGACAAATTAATAGCACTTACTGAACCTTCAAAATCATAGACTATCCAAAAAAGGTGATTTGAGAGTAAGAAATCTCTACCACACTTATTATAGCACTATGGACCAACATCTTCCTTCCTACCAAATTCATTCAAAACCATAGGGTTTTAGAGGAGAAATTTGCTAGGGTGTTTCAGAAATGTCTGTCAGTCAAGACCAGATGACATAACAGATGAAACATTCTTCATACGTTACCAAATCCAAAAAGTCAGGTTGTCAAGCACTGGCAAATCAATTTTTGATATATAAATGAATAAGCAATTGCATTTTATAAAAAGCAATTTATATTAGTGTTCAGAACAATTTTATGTAAATGACAAATATGTGGGCAACTTGACAAATTAAGTAAAGGGAATATTATTAATAATGGCCATTGCAACCTATCAGATTCTTACTATGGAAGGCTGTTAATTTCCTGGAAGGCCAAGAAAAAGATAACCATTACCTGTTGAAGACTGTGCATTTACATCAGCGCCATGAGCCAGCAGCAATTTCACAATTTTGACATGGCCTCCATTAGCAGCAGCCATTAAAGGTGTGATGTCGCCTTTAATGCCCCTATCTTCTACATTAGCATGCATCGCCAACAAAACCTTAGAGGGAAAAGAACATTACAACGTTATGCTGGCAAGGGAAAGTGTCCAGGTGGTTTGTAATTCTTGAGAATTAATTTAGGTAAAGTTTTAATTATTTGAAAAATAAATAATTTAAGAGGGGAAGGTTTATAGTTACTTAATAAAGAAAAGCTGGGTACAAAATGACAATCTATTATCTCTGAAAGTACCAACCTGTGCAAGCTCATAATATCCAGCTGAGCAAGCTAAACAGAGAAGGCTTTCCCCTTCTTCTGTATGTTCATTCACACTTCGCCCTTCAATTAGCAACTTTCGCACAGCATTTACATCTCCTTCTGAACAGGCTTCTGCCAAACTTCGACTATCAAAGAAAGAAATTTCATAATTTCACCATATACAAAAACATATTGAGAATTTCTGACCAGAAACATATTTTCCCAAGTCAAATTAGACACTTTATGATATGACACAAGACCACAATTAATTTGCAGATGCCTGCACATTCTACTCTGACCTGGTACTTTCTTTAAAAAGCCCTAGGGCAATGCGTCCTAATCAAGACACGGCATTCAGTTCCTCACATCTGCCATCATAGCTTCTCTTTTGGATCTCAAATTAATTTTAATGTGTGCCAACTACTCATGAAACAAAAGCCCTACATGCAAGGCTAATTCTTGTATGTCAAACTAGTTATGCAACTGGTGAAGTTTTTTTTTAAGCTGGAAATAAAAGGCTGACATTTAAATCAATCTACATATTAAACAGATAATAAATATTGGAATATTGTTTGATCTCTTTTGCTGGATAAACAAAAGTGGGTGGGGCAGGCAAATGCAATTTATGACATTTTTCCCACCTACTTAAATTTGCACTATAATATACCCTACAAAGTCTCTGATTCCCCCCCCCCATCTCAACAGACACCATATTCATGAATTATTAGTGCATGTCATCACTATAGCAGGGCAATAATGTCTAAATATTAAACTAGGAATGAAAAACAATGTTAAATGGAAGGTCAATCTACTCATGAGCAGAACCATAGGATAATTAAATAAATAGATGATGTTTATAAAAGAGTCAAAAGGAAAAGGTCCATCTGCAATGAATAAACTACTCGGATGGATTTAATTTAACAGCTGGTAAACACTTTTTAGACTTTCAATGGAGTTGCAAAAGAAGATTCTGATACATAGTAAAAAAAAAAAACCCAAGTATTAAAGAAAAAATAATACTGTACTGTTTTAGGGATAAGACAAATTATTTTTTTTTAATATAATAGTAAGCTAACAGTTCCAAACTGGCATGACCAATGACAGTTCCCTCTAACCCAAGATGATCTGAGGGAACATTAACAAGAATCTTGAACAAGGAAAAAAAACACAACATTAAAATAGTTTTTTAGAGTTAACATTTCCAAAAATCAGTTATTTTTGTCTCTTTTTGAGGGATCTTCATCCAGGTCACATCCTTAAGGTTCTTTCTGGAGGCCTCTTCTCCTTCTATTCTGTGTTCCTGGGTGATCATTAGCTACCCAAGATTCAATTATCATATCTCAGAATGTAATTCTCAGATCAATTTATCCTCTCTCTAGAACTCTAGTCATCTCGTAGTACCTATTTATTCGAACAAAGTGGGTATTCTGTAGACATCTCACAACAAAACATAATCCAAAACTGAACTCCTACCTCTCCCCAAATCAAAAACTCTTCCTTATTTCCAAATTCCCTGTTAAGGTCCAAGGTACTACCATCTTCTCAAGTCATTCATGATGGCAAACCAGGTGTCATCCTCAACTCCTCGTCTCCCCTTCCCCATATCCAATATGCTTCTAAATTCTGTTAATTCTACCTTTATAATAACTTTGACACTGTCACTGCTAAAGAACTTCACAAAGTTCCTAAAAAAGCTCAAGCAAACTCTTAACTCACCAGTAAGTTCACAAGATTGGAGCTGACATAAAGCAAGTAACCAAATTAAAAGGGAAAAAAATTATAAATGTGACCATGGACACTGCTTGTTGGAAGCAGTTCCCATCCTTTCTTCCTAATGTAGAGGTTTAGTTATTATAGCTTTTAGGCCCTCAGATTACACAACCAATCAGCATCAATCTGAATCTCTTAACTAGACTAATCAATGAGGTGCAATCCCACCATAAAAAGAAAGCTGATTACTGGACTTCCTATAACATAATATTCAAGTTTAATGCATTTACCTGCTCACTCAATCAAAGAAAGGTTTCCTCAAAGAAAAGAACAAGGCTGCCACCTTAGACACATATTGTTTCTAAAATGTCCTATCTTTTCTTCCTCCACCTTGGTGCAAGAGCTCTTATCACCTCATGACTAGACTTTTGCAGTTGCCTACTGGTCTACTCAGCTAGAGTCATTTCACATTGCTCATCCCAACCCTCAAACTCAAACTCTAGTGGCACATTACTCCTGGTTTAAATACAAAATCCTTTTTAGCTTTTAAAATCCTCTTCATTACGTGGACCCACTTCCTATCTTCCCATTCTTCTTAGACTTTATTTCTCTGCATACCATATTACAATAATCCATTGACACTGGCCTCCTTACAGAAAAAGAATCTCCATCTTCCCAATCAGTATTTTCAATGACTGACTGGCCTAGTATGTTCTCCCTCTTTTATCTCTGTATTGTGACTACACAGGTTCCTTCCAAGTATCAGATAAAATCCAATCTTTTTGCAAGAAAGCTCATGCTTTTGCCTAATGCTAGTGCCTCATCTATGCCATAACTTCAAATTTGCCTTATATTCTGTTTGCATGTATTTGTTCCAACACTGTCTTCTTAGACTATGAGCTCCTTTGAGAGAAAGAACTAAAGTGTACACCCCCCTAATATACAGTAGGGAGCTTAGGTTCTTAATAAAATGAACTGACTAGTCAGTTTCTTCCTAGATTATACTCCATAAGGAATGAAAAGGATCCCTCACTGCACACACCACCAGGCCCCAATTATTATCAAACCTTTGGAATTGGGGGTGTGTGTAAAGGGGAGCACATGGGCGGTGATGTTAACAACACACCTTTCCTAAAGATAGTCCTTTAGATAGCTTGTTTACTCAAAATCTAGGTTACCACCCTTAATCTATTTCCCTAAAAAAAGCCTTTTGTATTCACTTAAGCCTTCACCAGGGAAGGTTTTTTAATACTACAGAAATATCATTTCTTAAAATTGCTACAGAAATTAAAAAGCAGATTTTTTAAATGCTTCCTTCCATGCAGACTATTTTTACTTATTCTCAAAATATCATACTCCTTTCCCAACATTTTTTAAGGTTATTACTAGAAAATACAACTTAACATTTACAGATGATTTTTTCCTTATGAGAAATATTTCATTGCAGACTAAGAAATAAAAATGGAACCTTCTCTGGTGTCAAAAATTATGGAAAAACAAAAAGGTACCAACCCAACCACACTTTCTTTAAGTGCCTCCTCAGTATTCAAATATTATTCTTCACAGAATTCCAACATATACTTGAAATGGTGATATTTTAAGTCACAGTGTATCTGAAGGTTAACCAAAAGGCTCCATCTAACAGAGGAGACAATCACCAGCCTCTTCTTTACTCACTTGTCAGTGGGGCCAGCACTAGCAGTGCTCTCAGCTCTCATGCGGGTAAGGGCAGCAGCTGCTTCATCCAAGGCACAGCTAACAGAGGATGTCAGCCTTCTAAGCACCTCTGGGTCTGCAAAGGCTTTACCATCAGCAGTAGATAATTTGCCGATTCCTACACAGTGAATTCCAGGCAAATGAATACAGATCAAAAGCAAAAATAAGTGAAATTCAAGTTACTTAAATCCATACATAATCAGTCAAAAGTCAGTGTGGCTCTCAAAGAAAAGAAAGAGACAAGGCAAACTAATGCTTAGCATGCAAAGAAAGTCAGGGGAGTTTTTAAAGAGTCTTCATTGGCAGTGGGAATTTCCTTTAGAAAAGGTTCCCTTAAGAAATCACAAGTCCAAAAAGCAACAACAAAAATTTAATTGTTTTGAGGATTAATAAAACAATATTAGGAAGTACACCTTTTTAAAAAAGGCATTAAAAGTTACAATTTATGTCAGTTATCCTTCATATTTGACATAGCTTTTAGTTATTTAAATAGCTTGAATTGCTTAAAAACTTACTTTTAATTTTCTTTAGATATTTAATTGGGATTTTCTCCTACCAAATGTTTTAGCATGATTTAATAAGATACTTGACATCTTATGCTTTTACTTTTTGTTAAGCAAATTAAGAAAAGCACCAGAGCAAAAAATTAAAAAGTACATCTCAGGCTCTACAAGTCCAATAGTAGCATTAATATTGAGTGTTCTGATTTCGGAATTTACAATACTGGTGACTGAAAATGTTCATGAAAGAGGAAGAGAATTTAAAAGTATTCTATATAAAAAAAGGTTTTAAGTATTTTTAAAATGAGGAAAAGGTACCACTCAAAAAATGCTGTCCAAAAAAGATGTCCAAGAGTTAATTCAAGATTCAAGCACATACCTGCAGCCTCAAGTAAAGCTTCCAATCTAGCCTGAGTTTCAGGATCTACAGTTCTGAGGTCTGTACCGTCAGCCGTACCAGACAAAAGTAACTTGGAAGCAGTTTCCAGCATTGGATTTTCCAAATCATCCTGATCTAAAATGAATGACTCCACCTGAAAAAAACAAACCAAAACAACACACATTAATAAAATTCCTAAAACAAAGATGATGAACATGCAAAAAAAAAATCAACTGACTAGGCATATTCTCAACTATAGCAGACAACAGGTATTACAAAATCACTACCAATCCTAAGCAAATTATACTCATGTGTATGACTTGATATTTTGCTTATAGTTATAAATTCTTGACTTGCGTTATAAATTTAAAAAATATTGGAAATAATCCTTATAAGGTACCTAAATGTAAAAAGAATCAACCCAATTAGCATTGAAGTATTTACTGCATATAAGATGAAAGAGAAAAAAGAGCTAATCTTCAAGCAAGGAGGAAGTAGATATTCTGAGAGGGACTGACTACAACTCTAATAGACAAGTTAATCAACCTATAAGGATTTCAGTTTCTCCAACTACCACTAGTTGTTCTCCTTCTTTTTGAATCTACCTAAATCATGCTAAGCACAAGAAAACTCACAAACCCAGAAATTTCATCAAGCTTTAGGCCTTATCTCATCAGTACTCTCTGCCATCACCTGCAGAGGGAAGGCTGGAAAGCAGAATCCAAATTCTCTTGCCAAGCTCCACTGGCCTTCCCTTCCTCCCCCCTTTCCCCTTCATTTTTTGTGGTCTTCCCCCACTGGATTATGTAAACTTCTTTAGAGTAGGGACAGTCTTTTGCCCCTCTTTGTAATGCTTAGCATTTAGCTAATTCCTGGGACATATTAGGTACTTACTTAATCAGTGTTAATTGATAATGAGGGAACAAAAGTAGATAGCCTCACTAAGATGCCTTTCTAGGACCTATTTTCTGATTATCTACCTAAACTCTTGTCAACCCTGGAAAAATAATCAAAGAGATAAACAGTTTCTATGGTAACATCCTTATTTTCTTAAGACAAAAAGAATTCAGACTCATGTCCTATTACCAAGTCCTCTCTCTCAAACCTAAACTAATAGAAGAGTTGTGTAATATGTGTTTAAAAGGGGGCATTTTCTCACCAGGTGTTCCTTACCTCCAGGATTCTGAATTCTTTAAAGGTCTAGACCTTTAAAGAAAAGACTTGATAAAACAACAGTTCTGACCTTCGATTGGAAGGAAAGAACAAACAGAAAATTGTGTAATACACATATTAAAATCAATCAATAAACATGAATTAAGGGCCTATTATGTCCCTACTGTGTGCTAAATCCCAAGAATACAAAAAGAGACAAAAAACAGTCTTGGTCCTCCAGGAGCTGGCATTCGAATGGTGAAGACAACAAGCAAACCAATATATACAAAGCAAGTTCTATACAGGATAAATAGGAACCAATTAACAAAAGGAAGGCACAGAAATTAAGTAGAATTAGGAAAGGTTCTCAGTAAACTATGAGATTGTAGTTGGGACTTAAAAGAAGCCAAGGAAGTCAGCAATATAATCAGAAGAAAAGCCTTCTAGGCAAGGGGGATGGTCAAATAAAATGCCCAAAGCTGAGATGGAGCTTCTTATTCACTATTCAGTCAGAAATCAATGTCCTCAGAAAGGATATGATGAAGAGAAAAGTGTAAGAGGACAGAGGAAAGGTAAGAGGGGACAAATTTATGAAAGGCTTTCAACAGATTTCTTGTTTGATCTTAAAAAGACAACAGGGCTACTGGCCTTTAGTGAATAAGGTGATGACATAGTTGGACCTAAGCTTTAGGAAAACTCACTATGGTGTCAAAATCATCATCTCTTCCTCCACTTCCCCTACTGCCTGAGATGATCTGAGAACCTGAGGGTTTGAAGGCAAGGAGATCTAAGAGCTTGCACCAGAGTGGGGGGCAATGTCAGAAGAGAGAAGGGGGTATATTTGAGAGACATTAGCAAAGTTGAAAGCAGGGCTTGGTAACCTCTTGGATATGTGAGGTGAAAGTGAGAAATCTAGAAAGACTTCCAAATTGTAAGCCTGAGGGGGCTGGTGTGGCCCTCTACAGTAATAGAAATTGTAGAGAAGGGGATTGGGGGTGGGGCAGGGAGGAGGGAATATCTAATTGAACAAATCTGAAAGGTAGTTAGAGATCTGAGATAAGATTGGAGAATCTATTAAATTCATGGCATCTGATGAGGTCACATGTGAAGTAGTATGGAAGAGGACCTAAGACAGAACCCAGAGGGATACATAAAGGGGTTGATCTGAAAGCAGCTTCTGACCAACAGATTTTACTCATTCCCAGGTCTACAAACTATTTAAGGGCAATCATAATTCCCCCCCCCCACCGCCACCTTTTTCCAAGCCTCTGGTTGCCTCTCAAGTCTCCCATGCCTTCTCTGTAGACTTTCTATTGTTATGTGAAAGAACAGCATGTATAAAATATAACAGCATCTCTACGATGTGAGACTATTACACTGTTGCCCCCACTTTGCTCCTTTTGGGTACCCTAAAACCCTGGTGTGGTATGAACAGTTCAGATCGAAATCTTCTTGCCTCAGTTAAAAACTTTACATTAATACTACTTTGGCAGTATTTCTTTGATTCAGATTGACATATCTGAAGGCCCCAGTGAGATACGATGTTCCTCCCCAGACAGTAACTGCCATTTTCAACCTTGGATTCCTGATAACAGCAAGGGATCCCTTTTGTCCATATTCAACTGGTCAGCCTAAATAATCACTCTTGAACTCCCATTTCTCTTCAACCTTAGACATACTGTCTTCTCTAGATTTTCAGGACACTGAACAAAGAAGACACCAAAGTAGCAATAATCTAGGCAGAAAGATTGGGGTGTCAACCCAGTGCTGGGGTACCCAAGAAGGGCAGAGCTGAGCAGGACTAAATAATTTCATAGCCTGGAGAAGCCATTATGAAAGTTGTTTCACATAACAATAGAAGCTCTAGAGAAGGCTAGGGAGACTGTAAGGGATAACCAGAGTCTGGGAAAGAGTACAATTAGCTGATGGCCAGCAGCTGCATTCAGCATCCTCTTGTAGGGAACCAACCAAAAAGATCATCTCTCCACCAACTTTGGGGAAGGCTCAGACTAAACACTTCATAAAAGAGTTTTATTATAAAAGTGAATAGAAGTCTTGTATAATTTATATAAAAATGTCTAATTTCAAAACATACACCAATTCAGAAGTTATTTCTAAATTGATTTCTGCTCCCCTTTAATTTGTTAAACTTCCAAATATCTAGTTGGCTTTTCTAATCAAATCCTACCTTTTGTTTGTCCAGATGGTTTCCCATACTCAAATTGAATATAATCTAGAAACTTTAATTTTGGTGTTCAATTAAGTCTGGATTTACAATTTCTAATATTCTAGATCAATTCCCAATTAAAGTTTAGTTAGCTGCTTAAAAGCAGGTTTTAAAAAAATCAAACTGTAGTCCACCCTTACAGCCTCTGCATAAATTACCTTTCAGACAATTCTGCTTTGCCAGGCAGAAAGTGAATTGCATAGGTCAGTGAGAATTGTTGTTAAAGAAAAGGGACTTACTCAAATTAATTAGCTGGGGAGGAGGAAAGGAGCATCTGGAGAAATGAAGACTGTTTCTTTCTCATTGCCACTATTGACTCCCATTATTTGTAAAAATCCTTAAACCATTCCATTTCCACTACAACTAGAACCTAAGGCAAGTATGACATAACTATTACACCTTTCCCTCACAAAATAAAAAGACTTTGGTTTTGCTTACAGAGGTTCTAATAGCTCAAAATTTATATGAGTTTATGGCTGACTGATTTTGGTCAAATAACACACAAAGTATTATGAATGTATACTATTTGATTAAAATAAAATGAATTTTAACACATCAAGTATGAAAAGTTCCTAAAGCAGGAACTATGTCCCCTTACTTTTTCAGCATACCACTCCCAACTTGGCAGGAAAATAAAAATAGACCTTTGTGATGAAATCAACTAGTCCAACCCCCTGATTTTGAGAAGGGAAAAAAACAAGCCTACCAAAAATAAAGTCATACAAAACTAAAGCTACAGATTCAGAACTAGAATAGAATCCCACTGATTCCTATTAAACAAATGCTTTTTTGAAGGTTTATTAAATATACTGTTTCATTATTTACAGTTATTTCAAAGACTCAATATGTTGCTATTCATAAATGAAACAGAAATAGACTGACTCCACTGATCAGGATGCTGGGTTATATTGAAGGACATGAGGGAGAAAAATTGTAAAATAAACTATGAAAGATTCAAACCAAATCATTTGAATAGTTCTATAAATTCTGACTTATTAAAGAAAATTGAAATAATGATCAATTTAATATCTTGGCTTGATAACTAGTATTTAGAAAAGTTTATTTAAAGTTAAAGGAAACATTCCTCCCTTCCTTACCACACCCTTGCCCCTAGTCAATGAATTACAGATTTTCTTCCTAAATTTCAAAAAGCAAACATATCCAAAGAAACCCAATTTAACATGAAATAAAAATCATTCTGAGTTTAATATCTACTATTACAAATACTATTTACACTATATGGAGTCCAAACATAAAAATATAAGATCTTTGGGAACTTAACAGCAGTCATAATTGTTAATCAATAGAAGCTTTTGCTAAAAATCTCAAATAGTAACTAATGGATGTTTTTTAAATTATTATATTTTGCAGTCATTTAAGCAAATTAAATAAAGAGCAATTTTTTGGTTGAGGTAAATAGAGAGTAGAGAAAAAGATTTTTAAAAAGTTATTTACAAAGAAAGGTGGTAAAGAAAGTATGGTAAAGCAGTCAATAAATATTGTTATTATTAGAATGGATTTTGAAGACATGAATTATCCATAGCCAAATATGATTAAAAATGTAAAAAAGTTAATTTTCAGACTTGGAAAATGTCTTAGGTGGAAAGAATCTTTAAGGTTCATTGCCATCTCACCAATCAACATATAAACACATAATCCCTTCTACAAAATCTCTAAATAGTCACTCAGCCTTTGCATAAAGAGATCATCCTACCCAATCCTGCCACCTTTCTCTGACTCTTTCCTCCTCAGTTACTTGAATAGAATCACAAATATGAAGGATTTATATTTGAGGATCACATTTAGAACTTTCAGGGTTCCCAGAGCTCATGTAATATACATTAATCCTTTTATAATGACCAAACTAAGGCTCAACAAAGAACTTGCTCAAGGTCACACAGGCCATATTATCCAAGCCTCTATCTGAATTCTAGTCTTCCAAATTCCTTGCTCTTCCTGCTATCCCATGACATCTAATCTCTATTTCTTGAAACTTAAATTTTTTAAAAACAATTTCAATACATTAACAGATATATAACACTATCAATGACCTGAATCAAACTATAGTCTACCTATCTCCAAAAATTTTTCAAAATAAATTTTCACCTTTTTTCTTTTGCATTGCTTTTTCACTAAAAACATTAGTTTACTCATCCATTAGGAAAGAGAGAAGAAAATGGAAGCTTAAAAAAGGGTACATCAAATGCAGGGATTGGAAACAAAAAGATATACATTTGCAAATAATATAAAATAACACTTCAGGAGAATATAAAAGATGTCACAAGGCCACATGATCAAATGGCAATAGTTCAAAGGATGAAGGAAGCATTTCGTAGTAAAGTGGTGATGAAGAAAGAGTTTATGGAATGGGCAGATTTGAGCAGGGCTTTAAGATTAAGATTTAATCAGAAAAAATGGTATCTGTACTGAAGAGGGAAAATAAAAATAGGCTGTTGTCTAAAAAGGGCAACAATAAGTAGAATGACTCCAAATGACTGGAACTCTTCAAGCAAAAGCTAGATGACCATTCACTAAGTATACACAAGAGAGAACTTCAGGTATTTGCTAGATTTGACCTTTGCCAAGTAAAAATTTCTGAGACTTCAGTATCTTCATGTAAATAATAAGGGGTTTGGATGAGGTGACCTCTAAATTTCTAACACTAAATATGATCCTGAAAAATCAAAACAAAGATTGAGCAAACCAACAAGTGTTTATTAAATAGGAACTGTACTGAGCTCTGGACATTTAAAAAAAAAGTCATGATTCTCAAGAAGTTTTCATTCTCTGGGGGTGATGAAACATGTTCACAAATGAATAGAATATATAAACCAAAAACCATAGGACAGGGACAGTGACAGCTAAGGGAAACAGTAAAGGCCTCCTGAAGGAAATGGCATTTGAGTTAAGCTTTGGAAATGGGGATTCATTCTAGGGAATAATCTATAAGTGCAAAGACATGAAGGCTGTAAGATTAAAATTTTTCCTATGGAGAATAGAAAATAAGCCCATCGAGTTCAAGGTTTCATGTAATCTACCTATAAAGACCATCTGAAGCAAAATGGGGAAGTGTTTTTGAATTCCCTTAAACTGGAAGGCAAGAGTTCAAAATCCTGCCTCAAGCACTTACTAATTCTGTGGCCTTTTTACAAGTCACTTAACCTCTGCCTCAGTTAATCAACTGTAAAATGAGGATAAGGATAGTATCATTGTTGTGAGGATCAAAACAAGATAAAATTTGTAAAATACTTTACAAACTTTAAAGCACTGAATAAATGCTCACAATTATTGCTACTAAGGAGCAGAATCATCATATTTTCAAGTGGAACAAAAGTGACAGAAAGTTGTTAAAAGAAAATAACACAGTCAATTCTAATCTTTAGGATACCTTGGTTGGTCTATGGGGGAAGAGTAGAGTAGAGTTCAGGGAGAAATGATTAAGGCCTGAATTACAGTGAAAGAGAAGAAAGGAATAGGTGTGGCATATGTTAAGAAACTGAAAAACCAGGCCACAATACTCAATGAAGGCTGGTGATGTAGTATGTTGGATAAGAAGTAGAGAGGACAGAGTGGAAGAGGATAGAGAATGAAGTTTGACTAGAGTTGTATTTTAATAAAAATCCAAAATTTAAAAACATTTTTTGTTTGAGAAAGACTTCAAGGAAAGAAGCTTGCAACTCCTAAATACAGAGAATTTCTGTTTGCAGAAAGGTGCCTGAAAAGCCTACACTACATCAAGAAGATACAGAATGAACTTTGGATGTGGTAGATTGAACAGAAGGTTGATTGAACATTTAATTTGAATGTAAACTCTAGTGCTGAAAGGGGACTGCCCCCCAATTGGTTTTTGTCAATGCGCCAAGCAAAACAATGGTTTTGCTTTCTCTCTTCTATTCCCCTCTTATCTCTAACTATTGTAGTTATTGTAGATAAAATTTTGTATACATCTGCAGTTAGAAGAACTTAGAGATATAAGATGATTATGTTTAGTGAGTAACTGGGGAGACTAGTCTCCCAATCCTCATCAGGGGGATTGTGAATTTTAGATTTACTCCACCCATAGTCTTTAGAATTCTAGCAACCAGGAATGTATACACCCCCACTTAAGGATTAACTGTAGGGGAGGATGGCCTATGACCAGCATGTGTTAGCAAGTGACAAATCAGAAACAACTGACTAACCCCCTGGGCTGTCTTAAACCAAGCTTAAGCCACCACTGGTATATATGAGACAAAGGGAGTAATGTAAACAACTGGGGTGCTCAGGGAGGGGTAGTATCTCTGGTATGGAGGGCTTGTCGTGCCCTCCTAGGGCAGCTCGCCAGCCTCTGACCCCCATCTGACACCCAGCTCTCACTTGTGGCTCCCAGTAGCTGCTAGCATGCGACAGCGGCAGCGTCCACACCCCGGGTAACAGCTTCTACAGGCCGGCTAAACCTTGTGAGGGTAGCCATCGGGTCGTCGTTGACCCCTGGTGAACCAGGGCTTTGCTCATCCAGCATGTGAAGAGCAGGCGGAAGAAACCATAAGAATGTCCAATGGCTGACAGGGCGACAAAGCACTGTGGAGTGCTATGGGCGTGTTGGAGCACAAAGGACAACACGGCCACCCAATGTAGCTGAGGAAGTCTCCAGACGTAACGACTTTTCGTGCCACTGGACCCAGGCTTCCAACGCCGAGAGAGTGGGACTGTCTCTGTGCATCCACTTTTCCACTTAAATCTCCTTCACGCACAAGTGTCTTTGTACACACTCATCTATCCTTCATAGATGAAAACGCACAAAGACAATCGTCACCCTCGGTTACCGAGAGACTACTATACTATACTATACTATACTATACTATACTATACTATACTATACTATACTATACTATACTATACTATACTATACTATACTATACTATACTATATTTCTTGTCACTTCCTGTGATCGCACACTTGGTGGTGTTGGGAGCTTTTGGCAGCGTGTTTGGCGTGCTTGAGGCTTTGGTGGACTTTGGCAGTGGAGGTCACTGGGAGAAACTCTGTAGCATGGTTTAGGTGAGGCAGTTTCCCTGAAGGACCTTGGTGAGTGAGAAGGTTGACTATTCTTTTCCTTTACCTGCTGAAGGCACTATCCCCTTCATCTTGAAGGAGGCCTCGTGGGTGGAAGCTGAGTTAGATTTAATCTTCTGAGAAGACCCCCTTTGCTGAGGCCTCTGAGCTCCCCTCGGCTTAGGCCAGGTCAGAGAAAATCTTATACCCTTTTCCCTTTTCTCCTTCTTCTTAATTTCTTCCTTCTGTTGTAATTAAACCACCATAAAATCCCAAACTGACTTTAAGTATTTCATTGGGATTGAATTTTAATATCCCTGGCAACCACTAATATATATTCAGTCAACAACCCTAAAATTTACTCTTAACAGAGTAGACTGCAATACTGAGTATCTAAAACAATAGTAATAGAATATAAATAGAAATAAAGAATTTGAAGGAAAAGAAGATTTGGGAGGAGATAATGAGTTCCATTTTGGATGTATTAAGTTTGAGATGACTAAGAAAGTCCCAACTAGACATATCTAACAGTCACTTAGAAATGTGAGCTTGGAGTTAAGGAAAGAGCTCAGACCTCATACATAGTTAGTTCTAAGATAATTCTAGGAGTGACCTACATAGAGATTACAGTTGAATCCAGGAAAACATTGAGATCATCAAGAGTAGAGAGAAAAGTCCAACAAGGATCAGCACAATAAAGAAAAGGGATCAAAACTTAGGAATGTCACAAAAATCCAGGTAAATAAGAGAATCTAGAACAGGGGAGGGTAGGATAGGAAATAGGGAGATAGTCAGAAGTTCCTTCAAGTTGTATTATGGAGAAAAACATTAAGATATCACTGTAAACATTAGATGATATGAAAGCTACTATGAAAGAAGCAAAAAAAAAAAAGGATTTGGTGACCAACTATTTTAGGGACTAAGGCAGGAGGGCAGACAAAGAAGATAAAAGTAGTCGATTGTGATTATACAATTTAGCAGGTCAGTGAGGGGAACTCTTAGGACCTTTAAAAAGAAAACCACAGAGCCCTGGAGTCTTGCATCTTGTAAAAGTGGTACACACAGAAATTCATAAAAGAGTAGTGCCTGAATTAAATCTGGAAGAAAAAGATTTCTTCTGTAACCCCAAGATTGTATTTGTGTGTATGTATGTATGCATGCATATATGTTATGTTTTTATATATGTGAATAGTGGGTTATATAGGGTAAATAGAGTAAGGTAGTATTTTTTTAATATCAATGCATAATAAACTTTCTAATCTAGTTTAGAAAAACTGACCTCTCCCTCAAATGCTAGTGCCCTCTCTATCTTCTCCTTAATTGTATTAAATTTTTTCTATATACTTAGATATGTACATATTATTTCTCCTGATAAAATCTGTGTAAATAAGGATTACTTCATTTTGTGTGTGTTTGTATCCCCTATATCTAGCACATTGCTGTCCCACAGCAGGCATTTGAATGACTGCCTGAAGTTAAGACAGGTAGGGGCAGGATATGAAGCTTACTGATCTCACTCTAGAACAGCTGGCCCTTTTCTAAGGTTATCATACTGTTTCTGCCGGACTAGAGGAAAAGCTCTAAACTCTAAACAACTGAACTTGATTCCAAGTCCATGTAAAAACAACTGAACTTGATTCTAAGTCCATGTAAAAACAAAGGATAATTAATTAGCACCCACCATGTAGAAAAGGAAGATCATAAAAACATGTTATGCCAGATTAACTCATTGCCTTTTCTGACAAGGTTAGACCAAAAGTTTGTATGTAGCATAAATGGATTTGAACAAAACATCTGACAAAGTTTTCATAAGAGAAAGAAAGAAGTGTGCAATGGTGAGTGAATTGAAACTGACTATCTAGATTCAAATGGTTTTTAATGTCAATTTGGAGTGTCCCTTAAGTGCTAAGCCCTATACATTTTTTTCAAGGCCTTTTTAAAAAGATTAAGGTATAAGGCATACCTAACAAATTTGATAATACAACATTAAAAGAGAAAATTAATACAAAGGATGGCAAAAATGAATTTCAGAAAGATTTTCTCAGGTAAGAAAAAGTGAAATAGAGAGAATAGAGAGAAAATATGAAGTCTAACACTTGAGTTAAAAAAAAACCAAATCGTTTCTCCAGAACAAGATGGCAGATGTTACATGATAACAGCCTCTGAAGATCTAAGGAAGTTTAACAGAACAAAAATCCCCAAAGTCCATAATGTGATAGGGCAGTCAAACATACAGACCCAAAGTGGATTCTGTTTTGGGATACATTAGGAAAAACTCAGTCATCATGAATGAGCCACTGGTTAGACACCAGCTGAAATGCTGCATTTTTGGTTCTGGGCACATTTTATAAGTACCATTTGAAATGCATTGTTGGTAGAGTAGTGAACTGATCTAACCACAATGGAGGGCACTTTGGAACTCTGCCCAAAGGGCTATAAAACAGTGTATGCCCTCTGATCCTATAAAACCACTAAATTGGGGAATTCCAGAACAAATTATAATATAGGATGGTCTTGAAGAAATTATGAACAAGATAATTTCAGAAGAAGCTGGAAAGTCCTACATGAACTGATACAGAGTAAAATGAACAGAACCAAGAGAACATTGTACACAGTAACAGTAATATTGTACAATGGACTACTGTAAAAGACTTAGCCACTCTCAGCAATACAATGATCCATGACAATTCTGAAGGCCTTGTGACAAAGAACGCTATCCAATGAATATAGATCAAAGCATACTATTGCCCCTTTATTTGGGGGTGGGAGGTTGATTTTATGAGTATTCTCTTACAACAATGAACAATATGAAAATGTGTTTTAAGTGAAAATACATGTAAAACTCAAATCAAATTGCTTACCCATCTTCAAGAGGAGAGAATTTGGATCTTATAACTTCAGAAAACATGTGGAAAATTATCATTACATGTAATTGGGAAAACAAAATATTTTTTTAAAAGTTCCATCTGAAGGAACTGAGGCTATCTAGTTTGGAGGAGATTTAGTCTTCAAATATTTGAAAGAGCTATCATGCGAAATAATTGTTTGGCCTTCGAACAACAAAAGCTACAAAGTGGAGCTTTTGAGCTTTAAGCAAACAAAGCTATGAAGCTGCAGAACTGTATGTTAAGTCTCAAAAGAGTCGAATATAACTGTCTTGGAAAGATTTGTTTCCTCCTCAGCTTTACTTATAAAGGCTAGATGGACACTTACTGCACAGGTTTCAGAGACTACTAACAAGATTTGGTTTGAATTAAATTACCAGGAAGGACCCTTCCAATACTAAAATTGTGTAACTATGAAGAGATAATCCAGCACCAAGATGGATTATCATAAATATAATCTGTTTTGTGTTTGCAGAATTTGATTATACTTGACACACCTTGAGAAAACTTTCATAAATAATTGCTCATACAAAAAAGTCAAAATCAACACAATTCCCAATTCCCCTGCTACATTTCTAAATGTGATTACTAACCCATTATGGTACTAAGTAATAATCTTTCACAAAAATAAACTCAAATTTATTACACAACTGATAATATTCAAGGAGTAAGAAATACAATCAGTCAAAAAACATTTATTAAATGCTTACTTTGTGGCAAATACATTGGGAAGACATATACAAACAATCTCTACTCTCAAGGAGCTTATATTCTTTAAAAAAAGGGGAGGAAGGGTTAGGGTTAGGTGGCAGTCTGCTTTTACTCCATAAGGGGATGGGGGGAAAAAACATCCTGGAGAATTTAGGCATGCTTGGTGTGGGCCAGTTCTATTGAATTTTATCTTCTTTAATTACTGTCTCTTGCCAAATCATTGATTATGAACATAATCACTACACAATTAATCACTGTATTTGGCTACATAGGTACAATATTTAAATGTTTATCAGTATACTTCGAGTTCCCTTCTTGAATATATCCATGTTGGTTGAAAAATAGTAGAGTTATAAAATCAAAATCTTGCCCTGACGTTTTAGGTGTTTAGGTGAGTTAAGCCTTCATGGCTTCAAGGTTCCAGATCTTCAAATGAAAAAAGATTTCACATAATGAATATTTTATCAATTCTATTTTATCTCTGAGGAGAAAAGCTGAAGTTTTTTTTAGTTCTCTGAATTCTAAGAGTTTATATTTTAAATCTAAATCTTTTCACATGTCCACATGTAAGTTTCCTTGCAAGAAAGGCAAAAGGGGGCAGCTGGGTAGCTCAATGGATTGAGACCCAGGCCTAGGGACCGGAGGTCCTAGATTAAAATCTGACCTCAGACACTTTCCAGCTATGTGACCCTGGGCAAGTCACTTGACCCCCATTGCCTAGCCCTTACCACTCTTTTGCCTTGGAACCAATACATAGTATTGATTCCAAGACAGAAGGTAAGGGTTTAAAAAAAAAAAGGCAAAAAAACTTCTTTTTTCCTAAGGGATCAAGGTACAACAAGAAAATCTGCTGTTGAGCATTAGTAAAAAGCTTATATAAATGTTAATAGGCACACAGAAATATTTTGTATGAGGAACACCTTGAAAGGCATTGGGAAGATACTACAAAGATTACAGGAAAATACTACATATGGACTATGCATTCAGAGTATTAGGACAGAAAAAAAATTTTTTTTTTGCTGCAAACCTTTAAGGAATTAATATGTTGAGTATATGTGCCCAAACAGATTTGAACAGTATGAATTTGACAAATACTATCAAAAATGTGAGCCCAAATTTAAAAAGAAATTGCATATGAAACTACACATTTGTCACATGCATTCCAGTAAATTAAAATACCTTGCTTGTTTGTGTTCACTTAAGAACCATCTTCTGTTTTTTTCCCTCTACACATTGTGTTAATGCTTTAGAAACAATTTTATCATTTTTCCCATCTTTTTAAAAATCACTCTTTCCTCCCCACTCCCTCCTTTATGAAGTAGTCCCACATATTTCATTCTTCACCTTTCACCCATCTCCTCTGTCTCAGGAGAAGGGAAGTACTGGTGGTGGATTCTTTCCTGAAATCCTCTAAGGTTTCTCTAAAACCACAGTTCATATGGCATTCTGCAAATGATGCGTCCCCCTTGATTAACAATTTGTCAGAATAACAAAAAGTTCCAATTAATTTGGAGACGCAATTTGAATGTGCTTTCCAGAACCGCTCTACCAACAGTATACTAAAATTTTCCAGTTTTCTCATTGGTGATATGGAGAATCTTTTAATATATTTTAATATATTTCTTCACTACGGAGTGAAAAACTAGCTATTGTAAAAGAGGAAATGGGGGACACTACAAAGGTCATCTCACATCCATCCCATCCCCCAGTTAATGATTTTTCTAATTCACTTTGTGTATGCTTTTTTGTAGAATCAAAATCAAACATTTTCCTCCTACAACCTCTGAATATATAAAGAGAGTTTTACCAAAAAATAGCAAGGATACCACCCTACAGTAAATAAAATTCAGTACTAGATATGTTCATTGCTTCTGATTCAGGGATACTAGGGGGAAAGGAGAAGGCCTAGAAATTATTTTTTTTAAGTTCCTACCATCATTATTTGCAACTTTAAAGCTTGGGGGTGGAAGGCAACAAAATATGCATCTAAAGATAAACTGCAGAAAAAAAATTGGTATTTAAAATTAATGTGTACTATTGCACCAAAAATAAATAAGTATGAATAAAAAAGAAATGCTGGAATGTTTATGACATGATCATAGGAACTTGGGATCATAGATGGAAGGTCATTTAGTCCTTGCTTTAAGGGAACTGGGGCTGCCCAGGGACTTTAAGGTTCAAGGACACTTCCATTACTCTACATCATTCTCTTCCCTTACACCCTTATGGTCACCAGACTTGTTCTGCAAAGCTTCACATATGCTCCTGAATGAAATGGGTACTCACAGCTACAAGGTAATCCTTTTACACCTCCCTAATTTAATCAGTATGCCACCTATCACCCAACAGGTTTTCCAAACCTTTTCTTCTCTTATCAGACTTTTCCAGGGTTCCCTCCCCTTTATATCAACCTTCACATCATTTGTAGAAATAAGAATAGAGGAAGAAATTAAATACATATAGGAACTATGGCAAAAATGTAGGCCAGTATGAAAATTCTAAACATAAATAAGTAAGAGAGGAGTAAAACAAGTCTACAATGGATGGTCTTAAGTGAGGTTACCTACAAAAATACAAGAAATTGAATTAGGGCCTTCAGAAGTAAAGAGAATATCTAAAATAGTGTGTATGGCAAATATGACAATCATGAAGAGATTAAGAGATGAATTAATGGTTAGTAGAAATTTCTAAAGGTTCCCAGTCAGCACAATTTCACAATGTTTGATCCAGAAGAAGTAGAACATAGGAATCACAATCACAATAGTCAATCACAAAAAGTCAAAAGCATGAGAAAACCACACTCTTTTGCTAAAGCCTTGTCAGACAGAAGTAGAAATTTTTTTAACAAAAAAAAGTAGAAAACTGCATGAATTTTCTTCACCCTTATTTCTACCCTTTGGGAGAGCAGTGTGATGCTATACAAACTTGCCACATTAAGTCATTTCAGCTTAGGGCTAACTGTAGACTAGCAGAAGGGTTGGCTGTTCAAGCTACTTGCTAGCTGTATGCACCTATTAAAGTTATTTAACTTATCTAAGCATCTTCAGGAAGGGAATAAGAATATTCTCAAAGAGCTGCTACAAGACAAATTGAAAGTGAGTCAATACTTTGTGCCTCTAAATTAGCTTCAAGTTCCCTTGTCCCTTTTTGCTCTGATAGTGCTGAACAACTCTCTCTAGTGTTCTCACTTTCTCCCAGTCTTACCTTTCTGCATTCCCTCTCTAACTAAGGGTTAGTTTTCTGAGCTATTTTGTCACTTCAATAGGGGTGGAGTAGGAATGATATCTGGAATTAGCCACATGCCAGGAAGTGGGTGGGAGAAGGAATCATTTGCCAATATATGCTTGGCAAACTTCACCAGACACTTAAAACTACATTGTTATTTTCAACAACAAACTATAACTAAATGCTTTTGGTGGTCCTTAAAGTATACTAATAAAAATTGTCAGTCCTAGCTACAGAGAAAGCTTAAAACCCAAGGATCACATCAGATGCTGCTAAACTGGCTGAACACACTGTTTTCATAGCACTGGCTGTCAGCTGCTGCAGAGACACCTGCATTACCACTGCAGTACAAAGTACATGGTGCACTAGAAGTAAACAACGAGTTAAAGAAATTACAAAATAGGTGAAGAGGGATGAAAAAGAACATCTTAATTACTTGTTAGAAAATGCTTACAGAAGGTTAATCACCACTCCTAATTAAGCTTTCCTAAACAGACCTAGAGCCACAGGGATCCCAATTCTCAATGAATTACGGGGGAAAGGGAGAAGAGAGTGTTGTATTTTTAAGTGCTAGAATAAACTTTCTAAATCTTACTATCTCACATTCACCATTTATGGAAGAAGAGAAATAGAATAGAAGACCAAAGAGAAAAACAAGAAAAGAAATGTGTGCTTTTGTATAATAGAGCATCATTTTACAGATGAATCCAAAAAGATCAAATGACCTGCCCAAAATCATATATAGGTAGTAGGGAGCAGAGGTGTGAAAGACTCCCAAGTTCAGCATTCTACCTTTTTAACCACTTTATGAACAATCCTCTTTGAATATGTATAAGACAACCCTAACTAAAAAGCAAGTTAAAAAATGCTTTAAATTGCAAAGACAAAAAAAAAATCCTAAAGCTTTACCTTGCTTGGAAAAATTCCTGACCCGTTTCTGAAAGGATTTTATCCTATATAAGAAGTCATGGCTGTGCAGACCTAGGATATCTATCTAAGCTAATGTATACTCGATACAGTCAAAGTTAATAAACAAAAGATTTTTTAAAACCTAAAATGAAGACTTATTTTAAATGACAAAATATCATGCTATACCGCTCCCCACCAATCAAAACACTAGAAAGTCAAAAATAACAATTAAGAAGCAAAGATAAATGAAGGAGCATGAAAGACCAGAGATGGGATACTTAGACAGAAGGGTCTCTATATCCACAGATCTCACCCCATGCTGGGAATTGTATTTGCTTGTTTGTCCAAGTGCAATGTAACAAGGCTCTCACCTCACCAAAGTAACCAAAGAGGGAGGGGTGGCAACTAGGTGTCTGTGAGTCTGAAAGTCAAGCTTAAAAATGGAGGTCCTGGATTCAAAATTTGACCTCAGACTGTGTGATCTTGGGACCCTAAACCCTCATTGCCTCCCCCTTACTTTTCTTTGGCTTTGGAACCAATATTTAGTACTTATTCTAAGACAGAAGGTAAAATAAAGTAACCAAAGAGCTTTTTTAACTCAATAGTTGTTTTTGTTTTCCCATCTCAAAGATTTTTAGACCCAACATCCACCCCCTTACCAAAATATGCAATTCATGTCTATCACAAGAGGAGAACAAGAGAGAACATGGGACTACCACTGCTTCCATCCCACTTCCCTACACCAATCAAAGACACACTAAAGTGATGAATGAATTTTCTGGGTCACTGCCTCCATAACCAAATATACTCTACTTCTTGATGTGCATTGTATATTGACTTGTTATAATTGGCCACTTTTATGAAAGCATACTTGGTATCAAAGAAGGCAGCAATATTTTTTACTGCAAGGCTCAATCTCAGTCACATTATCCTCTACTGACCCCAATAGGAGGCTGAGAAGAATACCAACAAAGACAAGCTTCTGACAGAAGACCTTCTTTTGGCTTCCCAGAAGAAACAAAAGTAGTTCAAATAGGGTGACAGCAAATTCTTATTAATCCATGATAATTTGGGCAGCTAAGACTCAGAAAACATAAAAAGCTGGAAGCACTTCTGTAGCTGTGGAAGAAATGATTATACTTGAATCTAAATGTAACACAGGTGTCTTATTTATGTGAGTAAATAAGAGAAGTGGTGATACTATTCACAAGGATGCTGCTTGGTTATTTATCAAAAAAAAATATATATATATATCACAAAAATCTGATGTAAGTAAAATATTACAGGGAAAAAAAGCTAGATATAGTTTTAGTAGTTACAAAAAAACTATTAACTTTTCAAAGTACCAGATCATACCTATCAGATTGGCTAATATGACAAAAGAAGAAAGATAAATGTTGAAGGGAATGTGGGAAAAATGAGACACTGTTGGTGGAGTTGTGGTCTGATCCAACCATTCTGGAAAGCAATTTAGAAGAAGCTCAAAAGACTCTAAAACTCTGTATAGTCTTTGAGCCATCTATACAATTACTAGGTTTGTATCTCAAAGAGATTGTCTCAAAAAAGGGAAAAGGATCTAATTGTAAAAAAAAAATGTTACAGCTCTTATTGTGGTAGCAAAGAATTGGGAAGTTGTCCATCAATTGGGAAATGGCTGAAAAAATTGTGGCATATGAAAGTTATTTGCTATAAGAACTGACAAGCAGGTTTATCAGAAAAATCTGGAAAGATTTACAGAACTAATGCAAAGTAAACAAAACCAGAAAAAAACAGGAAAACTGTACACAGTGACAGCAATATTTCTTGATAAATTATGAATAACTGTTATTCTCAGCAATGCAGTGAAACAATCTCAGAGACTCGTGATGAAAAATCTGCCCAAACAGAAGTGGTATAGTTTAAATGTAGACTGAAACATACCATATTTCATTTTCTAATTTTTTTTTCAGATCTCTTACAAGATTACACATGTAAAATCTGTATCAGGTTGCTTATAGTCTCAGAGAGGTGGGAGGAAAAGGAGGGTCAAAAGAAAGGAAAGAATTTGGAACTCAAATTTTTACATGTAATGGGAAAAAATAAAATATTATTTTAAAAATAATACACTGTTAAAAGATTAACAACCTCTTAACTTTCCCAAAGGTCACAACCAATGTCAAAAGAATGTATCAATGTAGCATTTCAGAGAATCATTTAAATTTCCTTAAAATTCTTACTTGTTCCAAAGGTCCATCACTTATATCACATTCATCTAATTCTTTTTAGGCAAGCAAGCATGGGAAAGAACAGGTAAACACAGGAAAAGGAGAAAGATTGGGCAGCAAGCAGCAGTAACCCAGAGGAAGTTAATGTTTGTTTTGAATTTTTTAAAAATGTTTCCTGTGAAGCCAAGTACCCATCTCCAAGCTCAACTATTTCAACTTTCAAGAAAAAAACATGGCCAGATGGGGCAGCTACATGGTTCAGTGGATAAAGCACAAGACCTGGGGTCAAGAAGAAACTAGATTCAACTTTGACAGATACTTCCCAACTGTGTGGTCTTGGGCAAGTCACTTAACCCCCATTGGCCTAGCCTTTGAACTCTGTCTTATGAGTTGTTATTAAGACAGAAAGTAAGGGTTTAAAATACATGGCTAGAGCGAAAGAGTTTTGAAGCAAGTTCTAACCATTCCTTTTATCAAACAATAATTATCATCATCAGCTACAGTGTATATTAAATATATATCAAATATTAAAAATATCTCTGGATTCAAGTTCAGGTAACCTGTATCTTGGGTTCAACTTCAAAAGTAACAAAATCTTATCAAATTAAGTTTATTTTATCTGACAAATATCTTGAAGAGGGACATGGACTATACATTAAATAAAAGGAAGAGGATGTATCAGAGAAATAATAGGATGAAAGAGGCATTTTAAAATTTATGTACAATAACTAAGTTTGAAATTTTACATTTTAATGAGGAAATTATTTTTAACACTGAAATCTTCCCCATGAAAACCCTATTCACGCCCCCCAAACCCTACCAGGTTCAGATGAATAACCTACTATGCTTGCATTCTAACCTTAGCAAGAAAAGTAAAATTACCAAGTGAAATTGAGTAAGTCATCAGCAAAAGATGGAATGCCTGCTCTAAAATAATAACCCAACTCACAAACTATATGTAGATTCTACATGTCATTTCATCATTAAAAATGAGGATCCAGAAAACAAATCAACAATTCTACTCTCTAGTAAACACAGCTTTAGACACTTACTAGCTAGTGTCCCTGGGCAAGCTGTAAAATAGTACTTATCTCAGAGTTATCGTTAATGATCAAATGTAAAGTCCTTTTACAAACCTTAAAACTCTATAAAAATGCTAGCCTAAAGGCTAGCTGTTGTGCTGCGTTCAATTCTAAGTACTAGATTGTCAGAAGGTAATTTTGATATACTTGACCATAGTCAGAGAAAGGTAAATAGGAGAATAAAGGAAAGGAGTTGAAATCATGTTATATGAGGAACCTGAATTGGAATAGTAAAGAAATAAGAGTAAAGAGCAGAAATATGTGAAAGTCTAACTGGAAGAGAAATATGTGAAAGTGTAACTGGAAGAGAAATAAAACTTCTTTTCTCTGGAATTCTGGATTTTAAAAACTGTAACTTTTTACAAGAAAGTACATTTCAGTAAATTTTCCAATAGTTAAAAATTAAAACTGTGTAAAAATGGAATTGGTTGTTCAATTAATTAGTGAGTTATCCATCACTGATGTGTTCAAAAGTAAAAGCTAGATGACAGGAATATTAAGATAGGACACCTGCAATGAGTGATTAGGTAGAATAGATAAATACCAACATGTCAACTCAATGAATGAGTAATCACTGTTCCTTAAATATGCACAGATATCATTCCCCATATATGCCAGTCAAAATATTAGCTATTCTGCAAAGCCACTTTCTCTAATAAAAAGCGTTGATCTCTTGAACAGATACAATTCAGGTAGCCCTCTCTAGGCATTTTTCTTAGGACATTTGACAAATTCTGCCTTGTACAGAGTTAGAGCTACTTGTGTGTCTGTCCTATCTTTTCTATTAGATTATAAATTTTTATAAGAGAAATTATCAATTTTGATATTTTTATCTTCCCACCTGAGTTTCCCAAAAAAGGAAGGTGTTCAATAAATGTTTGCTGAAGGAATAAATGCCAAGCCATCATCTTTCAGGAACACAACTCCCAATGATAATATTGTTCTTGGGGGGGGGGGGGGAAGGACCTCCTTTTTGAAGATAAATTTTTAATTCTAGCAAAAACACACTGTAAGGAAAATCAAGGTTAGCCTGTATTCAATCTTGCTTTTTTCAAAGGAAGATATAAAGTAAAACTTTAATCATTCAGTTTTATTTTGCCAACAATAGAACAAGATTTTGAAACTGATGGCTAATATGAGAATTGGAAATCATATGTGGATTTATATTAGTAGTCAAGTTGCTCATTTTTTACAATACAAAAGGAAATTTCTAATGATTAGAACAAAGCAAAATGGCTGGGTATTTTTTAATTTAATGGGTCCTCTGTTATTGGAAGAATTAAAGTAAACACTGAATGCCAGTTCCATAAATATAGCTTACCCCACCATAAGAGTAGAAAGTACCCTAAGTCAGAAGAGAGAAGAAAATGAACCTTCTTCCTCCCTTCCTTTGAAGGAGGGAACTATGGCTGTGGAACACTGTATTTACTGACAATTGATAGATTTGGTTAATTTTTATTTTTTGTTATAACATGCTTTCTGAAAACAGTAAGAAATATTGGAAAGAAGGTTTTATAAAAGGAAATTAATAAAGAATTTTAAGTCTAATTTAGATGAGTCCCAAGTCCATCTACATCTCTGAACCTCATTTTTCTCAGTTCAAAAAAAAGAAGATTCACAAATAGTCAGTCCTCTAAAGTAGAAATGTAAGTTATCGACAATCATGAAAATATTTTCCAAATCACTAATGAAAGAAATCTGACTGACAAAAATGACAAAAAAGGAAAGGACAATTGCTGGAGAGGCTATGAAAAAACAGATACTGCTGTACTCTAACCACTCTGGAAAGCAATTTAGAATTGTATCACATTAAGTCCCAGCTAGACATAGAATGTAAAGAAAGAAAAGATAGGCAAGAACCTGTATGGAAAAGAATTTTAAGCAGCACTTTTTCTTTTAGCAAAGAATTGGAAACAACAACGAGAGACCAACAACTTAAGGAATGACAGAAAAAATTATAACATATAATTGCAATGGAATATATGGCTCAAGAAATGATTGAGAAAAAAGAAAAACCAGATTCAGAGAAACCAGGAAGGAAGATGAAGTAAGAGAAAGAAGAAAGGAATATCGACTTTTTTTTTTTTAAGAAACCAGGAGACAGGAGACAACAGTAACAATATAGGTTCTACCACATTAATTTCAACACAGGGTCTCCCCAAAGTCTTAGTCCTAGTTTTAAGCTTTAAAAGCTATTAAATACCTACTTTAAAGCTTTGACAGTTAAAATGGAGCTAAGTCTTTTAGGACACACTGTACAGTATAGTTAGATGATTTAATATAACTTTAAAAACAAATTTTAGATAATATTCATAACATGACAAGCATGCAAGCCTCATTTTCTGTTCTATATTAAACAGAAGTTCTTTTATTTAATATTTTGAAATTTTTTTAAGAAAACAAAAAATTGTAAATTTTTAAAAATGAAATGACAGGTTGAACTGAATGATTTAGGGGCTTTCTTCTGGTTTTAAAATCTAATAAAGCTATGATTCTACAAATATTGCAGCATCTTTTAAAAAGATTGTGCATCATTTGCAATCTTTTAAAGATGTAAAAAATGCTTGTTCTTGTTTTTTTCAAACTTCAATGGAAGTTTGATCCATGTCCATGTGGATATTCACTTCACTGGTGTCCAACCACCCTTTTTCACATGGAGAATGGTAACACAAATTTAAAAAAATTAAATGAAACCTACACAGTAACCATAAAATACAAAAACACAATTCTCTATGGCCCCAAGCTAGCAAATACTATTTGGGGAGTAGAATTTTTACACCTTTAAGTCCACTAAGGATAGGATGTAGTTTGTGGATTTTTTTCAGTTACAAATTGTAGTCTTGTGACTTCCAATATACCCAGAGGCTTTTACTCTCTCCCTTTGGGAAAAAAGTCAGCTATTCATTTCTCCTCCCAATAATATCTACTTCTCAATCTATCATCAACGATTCATCTCCCCCCACCCTCTTTACAGATGCTCCAAATAAAAGACAATTGTTTGGCTATCATATAGAGCTATCATAGACATATAGGAGTCCTTCTGAATTTTATTTCAGTATCATACAAAACACATCTATATCCTTCAACACCTACTGTAGCTTGGATGTGGTGGGTGGGAAGAAAACACAGCAATGTTTCAATTCTCTGAATCTGCACTTTAGAGGGGTGGTAGTGGAGGGGAATACCTTTAAAACAATTTTCGGGGTTTGGGGGGGAACATGCAGCTGGGGAGCATGCAGCTAGGTAGCTCAGTAGATAGAGCACCAGACCTGGAGACAGAGGGTGCTAGGTTCAAATCAGGCCTCAGACACTTCCTAGCTATGTGACCCTGGGCAAATCATGTAACCCCCATAGCCTTGCCCTTACCACTCTTCTGCTTTGCAACCAATACATAGTATTATTGATTCCAGGACAGAAGGAAAGAGATTTTTTAAAATAATAAAAATAACTTCCAGAAGAGCACAAGTCATGTAAGATGCTAAGGATTTTCTTTATGTCAAAAGAGGCCGAACTGATAGAGCACTCGACCTGGAATGGTCAAATCTCACCTCTGCCACCAGCTTTGGAAGTCTCTTAACGAAGGCAAATCATTTAACCTAGACAAGCCTTAAATGCCCTTCTCTTTGAAATGGGATATTAATTTATCTCACAGGGTTGTTTCAAAAAGACAAATGACAATAAATAAAATATACATAGAGTATATCATCACTGCTATTCTTGTTTTTCTTATCTTTGGGGGAACTCAGATTAAAGAGACCTAGAAAATGTCACTACTATTATTATTATCATCTCCTCATGCTGTTATTGCTATTATCATCATCACTTTCATCTCATTTTTCATTTACAGGGCTCAGATAGCAAAGTTCAAGTTTTTGTCTTTGTGCTTCTATTAGTTTTTTTTCTATATAATGCATTGTTGATTACTTTACAGTAGGTAAAAAGATTGCTTTTTGTAATTTATCAATCAATCAATCAGGTGACAATCAATAAGGTGACAAGTCCTGGCTTTTATTACTATCATAAATTCTTTTACAATACTTTCCATATTAGCTATATATGGTCTACAATTTTAATCAACAATAGCTAATACTTATGGCCTATTTACTCCGCACCAAGCACTTTTGGTTATATCTCATAAAACTCCTGCAATGTAGCTACTAGCCCCATTTTACAGTTGGAATAAACAGACAGAGTGAATGACTTGCCTAGTCATAGCTAGGAGTTTTGAACTCAAATCTTCCTGATTCAAAGTCCAGTGTTTTCTATACTGTACTCAAAAACCTAGATATATAAAAAATCTTTAAACATAAGACACTTTGATAATAGCAAATTTGGAAAGTATCTGTAGGGGACAAGGGAAGGACATGAGAAATTTAAGTTATATAAAAACACAAGCTAACCACCATTTTTTATAGTTATTTTTAAGGTAGATTAAAAATGACTGTCCCTTTTCAGCCTCGATTTCATGGTGCCAATGTCTTTGCTTGGAAATTAATATCATTAAAGAATGTACAGAGGAAAATGTTTTTTTTTCCCCCTACAAAGGCATAGAGCTTGATGTAGTCCACATATATCAAATGATTAATAAGATGCTTTGGTTTGACTCCCTATATTATTTGGAAGCTATATTTAGTTATATTTAGAAGAGTAGATAATGGATTTAAAGCTAGACAGAATCATAATAGGCTTAAACTGTCTTCCTGAAAAAATGCATGCTATGTTTAAATCAATTGTTCTTAACATTATAGTGTTGCTGGCATCTTTTAAACTGAGAACAGTTTTCTATTCCAACATAAAATACCCTAGTGTTTCCAATATATTTTGGTTTATTTTCTATTTGTAGTACATGAATAAGCCACAAATGCAGAACTGAATCAAAAGCTCTGTGATAATTAAAAACTGTTACAGTCTCTTTCTTAATCACATAATTCATCATAAATCACCCTTTCTACTCACAACCCCTGGAACTTTTGCTCCTTTGCCAATATACTGTTTTCTTAAGTTAACAGAATTTTGTAGGGATACATGTTCATTTGTATGCAGAAGACTCCCAAACCCAGACATACTAGGCTAATCTCTCTCTCACACTCTAGTCTAGGATCATGATCTAGTTATTAGAATTTTCAAACACTTGAACTATCCCCATACAAAACTAAATTCCAGCCTATGCCCCATCATTCCAACTTCTCACTATCAAGGAGAGTAACATCCTTCTAATCACTGCTTAGGCTCTCAACCAATGTCATCCTCAACTTCTCACTGTCCCTCAATAACAAATATTTGATTAATACTAAGTATTCTCAGGGACAGCTAGGTGGGTCAGTGGATTGAGAGCCAGTCCTAGAGATGGAAGGTTCTGGTTCCAAATTTGGCCTCAGATGGGACTTCTGAGGATATGATTGGGGATGTGCACTCTAAATGATCACCTTGGTGCAAATATCAATAATATGGAAATAGGTCTTGATCAACGACACATGTAAAACCCAGTGGAATTGCACGCTGGCTACAGGAGGGGGATATGAGATGGGGAGGGAAAGAACATCAATCATGTAACCATGGGAAAAAAATTTAATTAATTAAATAAATGAACTTAATTGAAAAATAATATGGCCTCAGACACTTCCTAGCTTCTGCCTTGGAACTAATCCACAGATTGATTCTAAGGTGGTAGATAAGGTTTAAAAAAAAATACTAAATACTCTTTTTTAAAAAAATCTCCATCCATACATGTGTCCCTCACACTACTCAGTGATGACTCTCTCACATTGCCTAGACCACTATAATTGCTTCCTATTTGGTCTCTTTGCCTCAAGCTTCTCCTCATTCCAATCTATCCTTCAGAAAATCACCAAAATGTTTTTCTAAAGGTCAGGTCTGGGCATGTCCGTGTCTATGTCTGTCTGTGACATGTACATATGCACACACATACAATTCCAGTGCTCCCTAATACTTCTAAAATAAAACATAAACTCCTCTATTCAGCATTTAAACATCTTTACCTTTCCTTCTTATCATTTAGTCTTTGGAACACATTTTACTCCTCCACAAATATTACATGACCCTACTTGCTATTTCACATTCAATGTTCTATCTCCTATCTCCATATGTTTGTTATGGCTTGTTCTCTCTTTCCCCACCCCCAGTCCTATCCCTGGAATGCAATCCCTTCTAACTTCAGTCTCTTGGAATACCCAGTTACCTTCCAGATTCAACTCTATCTCCACCTTCTACAAAGTCTTTCTTGATCCCTCTGCTATTGCTCTCCTTCCCAAAAATACCCACTCATTTCACAAATTGTATGTACATGCTGTCCCACTAATTAGAATATAAGTTCCTTGAGGTGAGGAACAATTTTATATTTGTTTTTGTATATCCAGTGCCTGGTACAAAGTAGAGACTTTATAAAAGCTTGCTGATTGAAAAATAAACACAAAATTAGCCTATATTTGGATCACTAATGTTTATAACTTTGGATAACAGGTATAGGATGTCTTGCCATTAAGCAGGTTCTGAAAGGAAGCTAGGAAATGCATTTATATGAAGCATGTGAGCCAAAAGACCTGGCTCAAATGCTTTTCAGTTAACAGAGAATCTAGTTTTAGTCACCTCCCTTTGCTGTTCCAGCATTCATTTTTATTGAGTACAAACTCTGTTTCACTTGGATCTAACTTAGTCATTGTGTTCAACTTTGTACTAGAAAGACCAAAAGAAATTTTCAGCATCCTTCTTTAAAGGATTCTTAATTCTCAAGTCTCTGTAGTAAAGTTTTTTTGATTGATGCTGAATTATTTATTCTATTAGTTTCAATGCATTGCTCTAACTCTTTGTATTATCTTGATCATTTTAACTTTTATTTTCAATTGCTATTTAAGGGAATCAGAATTTATCATCATCCAGATTCCTTTCCACATTTTCTTCATCTTTGTTCACATTTTCAACTTTTTACATACCTTAATAAATGTTGATAAGAGATTTATGTGTGTATAAACATACAGACACATACCTGTGCATGTGTGTGTGTGCTCACAGGGCAGCTAGGTATCACAGTGGATAGAGAGTGAGGCCTGAAGTCAAGCAGACTCGAGTTCAAATGTGACCTGAGATACTAGCTATTTGATTCTGGGCAAGTCATTTATTCCTATTGGCCTCAGTTTCCTCACTTATAAAATGAGCCAGAGAAGGAAATGACAAACAATTCCAGTATCTCTACCAAGAAAATCCCAAATGAGTTTACAAAGAGTTGGACAAAACTGAGAAATAAATCAAAGAACAACAAAATGTTGATATAATCTTCCCTTGTCTTTCATGTAGATTCTTAATCACCATCACCACCACCCATTTTAGGCAGAAGAATCTCAATAGTCAAAGTCAAGGCCACCTATTTAATGGCTTAAAAAACACTTTACTAGGTCAACAATGTCAAACTCAAAAAGAAACATATTCCCCCCCCCACTGGCTACATGTTCACTTAGAAAACAACAAATTATTATGCTTTGTTGTTTTTTAGTTAAACATTTCCCAAATAACATTTTAAACTTGTTGAGGTAGGCAGAGAATTCAACACCTCTGTACTAGATTACTTGTACAGGAGATTTGTGCTGATAATAATTAACAAACTATGGAAATTGTATGAAGGAAAGAATTCTTCAAATCTATGGTCCTCTGGGGAACAATGAGGGCCCACAGTTTAGTGAAGTTAACTGCCATTGATCACATTGTTCTTTTCTTGTTTTAGGTGAAGGAGCTTTGAAAACAAGGCACATCTAGAGTACAGTCAATGCCAGGCTTTGTGGTCAGCCATTACAGAAGCAAGGCCTTGAGTCAGTCAGTGTGAACTTGGGAGCAAATGTCATGTGAAAATGATGTTAAGTTTGAACCCACCCTCCTCAGAAATAGCGGTTAAGGGGGTTGGAGGAATTGTATCTCTTCATACTCTATAATGAGTAGTATGGGTAGGTATGAGTTTTTTTTTAATTGACACTGACACCTTTAGTGGTAAAGCTGTTCAGAGAATCTAAAGCTGAAAGGACCCTTGGAGATCATTTAAGCCCAAATCCCCTTATACTGCAGGTAGAGAATTTGAGACCAGAGTGGTTGAGGTTCAAAATAGGTCCACCAAGCCCTCTGACTCCATAGTGCACATACACCCTTCTATCTATTGCCTATTACTAAGAGAACTCACTTAAGTGCATGCAAGCACAAAGTTAAAGGGAAGGCAGTTATTTAATATAGTGCAATGAGAAAGCTAGAACTAGATAGTTTTTATACCATTATTAATTTACATTTTCATCTAAGTACGAAGAACACAACAAGGATCTGTATGAAAAACACAACAACAAGGGTCTTCACCTTCTCTTCTTACGCATGCAAAATTTCAAAACTAAGACATAAATGCACATCTCTGAAAAGAGCACCAGAGTAATTTAAGGCCTTTTAAAATATAAAACACAACATATAAAACAAAACATTTTTAAGCTAGTAGTCATGAGAAACAATATTTACAAAATAGTCACTTCTCAGCAAAGGCTAAGAAAATTGTAAAATATGTAAATTTATTGTAAAGACAAGTAGAATTTAATCAACAATCACATATGAAGGGCCTACTATGTACCAGGCACTTGGAATACATAGAATGAAAACAACTATATACAGAATAAATGCCAAAAAATAACACATGATAATTTGATTCATAATGGTCCGGTGTAGAAAAAGATGGTGGTTGAGCTGAGTCTTAAAAAGAAAGGTAAACACAATGGAATGCATATTAGACATAGGGGAACACGTGGACAAAGCCATAAAGACTAATAAGGCAAGACCTATAAAAGCCAAAAAAGAGTTTTTATTCCTTCTAGAGGCAATAGGGAGCCACTGGAGTTTACTGAGTAGGAGTGTGACATGGTCAGATCTGCACTGAAGAGAAATCACTCTACAGTATGAAAGATGCACAGTACTGGAATGAGGAGACTTGAAACAAAGAGGACAATTAAGAGGCCACTGCAATAATCCAGGCTAAAGATGACAAGGGCCTGAACTAAGGTTCTAGTAAGATGAGGAGAGAAAAAAGGATAATGGAAAAGGTTTTACAGAGGTAAAAATCAGCAAGATATGGAAACTAGTGGCTATTCGAGGTGATGGACACAGTAAGGATTTTGAAGAGTAATGCTACAATTATGAAGCTAAAAGAAGGACAGTGGCATCTTCAACAAAAATCTTTAATTGCTTTTCCCTCTTTCAAGATATAAGTGACTCTGATTATAGGATAGGGTATACATACAAATTTTTTTTTTATAAATGTGTAATTGTAGAGAACTTTTTCCTTCCTTTTTTTTCTCCCCTCTTTTTTATAAGAAACAAATGTCTGGGATGGGGGAGGGGGTGTTAACAGAATGGTAAATTAAATATAAGTGATATAAAAATAAATTATGTAAATTTTCTTTTAAAAATTATAATTAAATTCCACAAATAATACATTGTATTTTAAAAGATAATCTAGGCAAATAGGCAATATAATGGATGGATCACTGAACCTTGGAATCAGGAATCAGGAAATCTTGAGTTTAAATTGTATATCAGGCATCTAATAGCTATGTGATGATGGACAAATTTATTAAATCCCAGTTTCTCCAGAAGATGGGGATATTAGAACAAATTTATTTGTTGGTTCAAGGCATTATTAACCATATGTTAAATAAAATTTTGAAATGTCTACATAAAAGCAAATTCTAAAGAAAAAAAATTAAAAGCCCCAAAACTGGTGAAGATGCCACTATTTCTCAATCTTCAAAGAATCTTCCCCTGCTATTCACCAGACAATCAAGTGGTATAATGAATAGAGGATTGGACCTTGGGTCAGTTTAAATACTGCCATAGACACCAATTAATTGTGTGACTCTAGGCAAGTCATTTAACCTCTCAACAATTTTCTCATCAGAAAAACAAGGTTAATATTTACCACATAAGATTGTTGTGAGGATCAAATAAAATAATATATAAAGCACCTTACAAACTTCAAAGCACAATGCAAAATGCTAGGCATTATTATTATTATTATTATTAAAACTTTGTTAAGAAAAAAATTCTTACAAGAATAAAATTCTAGATTTCTCTGAATAGCTTAACAGCTAATATTCAAATTTTTTTATTTATTGTATGAGGTACACTTTTAACTGACTGGTACATTGGCAAAAAAACAAACAACTGGTAAGATAGTGATTGGCTTGTTCTCTTTTCACTATGAACATTAAACTACCAAAATTATTTACATTTAGAAAACCTTTGTAAATTGTACAGAATTTTTTCGTTTAATATCCCAAAAACTCATGCTCAAATAAAAGGCCATTATTAAGCAGATGATTACTAACTCAAGATTCAAAGATATATATATATACATACATATATATAAAAGAAATTCATTATAAAAACTACATTAATGCTTAAAATTTTAAGTGAAAAAATAATTAAAAGACAGTTATGGCCATCATTCAAAAATCTGTACTTCAAATGTACAAAACTAGCAATAACTCAAAGTAAACTTGAGAAAATAATAAGTATCAAATATGATTCACTGAAATTAAAACATACTGGATCATTAAATCATAAAAACTGATGAAAATGTTGTAACTTCAAAAGTATGTCCTTAAAAACTTGAAGTACATGTATGTACCACTAGATTTTTTATAATGAATTAATGATTTTTAAATTCTGCCACTAAAAATTGCTATATGAACACACCCAATGTGGACCTTTTCACATATAAGGAAGCAGACAGTTTAACCGTGCCCCTTTCTAAAGACATTCAGTTACCAATAATAGATGAGAACAGTTAGAAAGAAACAGAGAACAAGAGAAAAGTAGATTCTAATAGAATTTGGAGATGAGAAGGGCAAGGTGCTGAGAAATGTCTGTAAGGAGATAAATAATATAATGGAATCAGTTTTCATTCTGCAGAGCAACCATAAGGATCTTACTGCAATGTCAGCTCCAAGCACATACTGAGGGACTCCAGAAAATGTTCATTGATCATGCAGACCTTGATAATGAGCATTCTTTTTTTTTTCCCTCCCCCATCAACCAAGCCTGACTTCCCATTTGTAACCTCCCACTCTCCAAAGAAATATACTTTCCTCAGGGGAGCAGAATGAGAATTACAAAAATTACCTTAACACTAACTATTAAGGGAAAAAAATTACTAGTCTTTTTTTTAACAGACAGAATAGAGAAAAAGGAATTTCACTGCAGGTAAAAAGATTTAAACATATATTACTTGATAGTGTGAAATATACAGAAGGCCCGAAATAAATTCAGTTTCACTGTATGAGGTTCACCAAGTAAAATGTTCAAATAGGTTCTCAAATTTAATTGGAAGGAGAATATTAGGGAAAGAAAAGATAAATTTGATAAAGTATTCTGGTGACCAAACAGAAGATTACAAAATAACTAATTGTTCAACATAGCCAAGCCGACTGCAAAAATTTTTCAATAATTTTCTTTACCCAAGTAATTTTAATTATTTAAAAGCAAAGTATTAGGGAATCAGCCTTAAAAAAATGTTTTCTTATTTTTAGAAGAAAGTGTACTGACAAATTTAAGTAACTGAAATAAAAGGCTCAAGGACTTATTTTATCAATCTGAAATAACTGGCTGTTTTTAATATTTCACTTTAAACACAACCTAAGGTGTAGATATGTAAATTAATGGTACAAGGCATGTGATACCATACACATTGCTGCTTTGCAGACCCCACCTTTGTAGGTAAGTTAACCTAAAGGTCAAGAGTATATATTGTATAAAGTGAGTTCCCCTCCTCCTTTTATAATATATGCAACACGCAAAATTCATACAAAACACTAACATTAACAGTACATTCATTTAGTAAACTGAGAATCAGCAATAGCACATTTTATATAAAACAAGATCAGACTCTTGCTTTTAAACCCAAGTTCTCTTTCTTCTTCCTGGTCATCTATTTAAAAAAAAAAAATTCACTTACTAAGATTTCTTTGTTAAGATTTTGAGTTCATTTTAATTCGTAAACCTAGCCCTACCTCAAGAATGTCTTCTAGAACATATGCTTCCATTTCAGCCGCTGTCTCCACCATGTTTTATCAAACTGCCATGTTTCTTACTGCACTATGATTAGATCACTGCCAGCAGGAACACTCCTGTGTCAGCAGCAAGGGAACAGGAAATGGAATGTTCGATTACGGCCAAGAGCAGCTCAGCGCTGGCTTGCAAGGCATCTACCAAAAGAGCAGGGGGTGGGGGGGAACCAGGGTTGGCTTTTTTTTTTTAAAGACACAGTAGCACTGTTCAGATGGGAACTTCTGTTAAGTCAACTAGAGAGACAAAAGAGGTCCTTTTATTCTCCTATAGCCAAATTAAATTAATTCAACATTTGTAAGGAGATTTAAGTATTCCCAATTTCTAAAAATGCTATTGAATCTATCAAGCTTCATGGGTGAACAAAAAGGTTTGCAGAAGTGGGTTTTTGCAGCAATTTGGCTGTAGCAGAGCCCTCTAGTATAATGGACGGTATTAAGGAAGCAACTGAAGAGGCAATATAACATCTTAAGAGGAAATCTGCTAGATAGCTAAACCATATACTCTATAATGACCTTGCATTCAGTTATAGATGGATGTATGGATCTTATTACTGGTGAATTATATGAATTTCTAGAGAAATAATAAAAGATAATCGGGGCATTTTTTCAAGACTAACTTTCTGACTACCCAAGTAATTTTAATTATTTAAAGGCAAAGTAATTAGGGATCAGCCTTAAAAAAAAGTTCTTATTTTTTAGGTGTACTGGTGAATTTAAGTAACTGAAATAAAAGGCTTAAAGATTTATTTTTATCAATCTGAAACAGCTAGCTGTTTTTAATATTTCACTCTAAAGACAACCTGAGGTCTAGATATATAAATTAATTGTACAAGACATATGATACTATACACATTGCTGCTTTGTAGACTCCAACTCTGTAAGTTAGTAAATAAACTTAAAGTTCAAGAGCGTATTTTTATTAAGAGTTCCCCTCCCTTTTTTCTACTTTAAACCTCTATCTCCTTCTCCCTCTCCTCACCCCCTCCCCAAACACAGAATAAATCAAATTAGAGGCACTCCTTTTAGATACCTGAAGATAGAGAAATTAAGTGCCTGACAAGACTCCCCATGGGCTGACTATCAATTTGTCAGTTAATAAACATTTATTTAAGCACCAACTATGCATAAAGCACTGACAGTCCCTGCCCTCAGGGAGCTCACAATCTTAATGGGAAAATAATAAGCAAATAGATATATGCAAACAAGCTTCATACAGGATAATAAAGAAGAGAAAGAAGGTACTAGAATTTCCCTAAGAGTTCCTACTCTACAATCTTCACACTACGTCACTGAATTTCTCCCTTACGTTTACAGAGATACATAGGCTTTTAAAAATGAAAATTGGGGTAATATTTCACTATTTACTTACAGCACCACTCCACAGAGCTCAACCTAGCACCTAATATATTTTCTTAAATTTCTCATCTTTTATGGTCCTTTTCCTTTGCATTTTTATCTTCCCTGAATTTGTACTCTCCAAACTTCCAGTGAAAATGGCAATCTGAACAGTGACACTCAGAGCAGTTCTTCCCTATCTAATTTAGCAAAAACCTAAAATTCATCAAAACAGACCAAGTAATGATCAAGAAATGCAGTGGCTTTTTCCCACAAAGAATTGGCCACAGGCAATTCTGCACCACCATGGGCAAATCACAGCTTCTCTAACCATTAGAGAAAGTCTGAGACACTAGTAGGCAGTCACTAGGTGGCCAAGTAGATATAGACTGGAAACAGTAAGATCCCTAGCTTCAAAGACAGTCTCTGATACTTACAAGCTTTGGGACCTTGGGGCATGTCACTCTTTGCCACTGTGGCCATAGTTGCCTTAAACCTACAGAGTTGCTGTAAGGATCAAATGAAATAATATTGGTAAAATACAAAACCCAGTGCCTCAGGGTGGACTTGGTAGACAGATATAAATGCCCATTCCAACTCCCCACCAGCCCCTCAGGCCAGAGGCAATAACAGTGGGAGGGCCTACAAAAGAAAGCCCCAGGGTACTTGAAAATTTACAATGGGATGGGTTTTCATTCAGCAAAAAACTCCAAACCAGAAACTAAAGCTAGAGACATGATGAAATCAAAGAAAAGACAAACAATAATGTCAAAATTAAAAAGCCAGAGCTTTCATATCAAAGAAAATCACAGAAAGCATTCAAAAAAAAAAAAATTCAAGTACCAAAAGTCCTAGAAGGTTCAACTAAAAAAGAGAAGAGATTTTTGGATATGATTTTTTTCCAAAAGCTCACAACTAAAACTAAGTATAATCCCTTCAGGTAAAAAAATTGATTTTTAATGAATTAAAGGGCTTTCAATTATTTCAGATAAATAAAAGCAGAGTAAGAACTTAGAAGGGCAGTTAAGTGGTAAAGTGAATAGTGCCAGGCCTAGAGTCAGGAAGATTCATCTTCTTGAGTTCAAAAATATTATTAGCATTTTGACTCTGGGCAAGCCATTTAACCCTCTTTTGCTTCAGGAAGGAAACAGCAAGCCACTGCAGTGTCTTTCCTGAGAAACCCCCAAACAAGAGTGGATACGACTGAAAAATGATTAAACAATATAGGTGGTGTAGTGGACAGAAGGCTTCAGGCCTGAAGTCAGGTAGACAAGTTCAAATATGGACACACACACCAGGTGTGTGATCCTGGACACAAGTCATTTAAAGTTATTTGCTTTCCACTTCAGTCTCTGCAAAGAAAATCCCACTGGGGTCAAGGTGTCAGATACATAAGATTGAACAATAAAAACTCTGAAAAACAAAAGCAAACATTAATTAAGAGAAATCTGAGGGGACAGTGCTAGGTGGGACACAGCATATCAGGCCTGGAGTCTGGAGGACCTGGGTTCAAAATATGACCTTGTTTGCCTAGCCTTCATCCTTCCATCCCTAATAGTTGTAACAAAGACAGAAAGGGTAGGGGAGAGGGAGAAGAAAAGGGAGGGTATAAGAAGAAATCTTAGAAAGATAAACTTGGGGGATAACAAGGAGCTAATCAGGAAATGTAATGCTAACATTCTGACAGGTAAAAAAGTAACTAACATCCCTTTCATAACTTTAATGTCTTTAAAAGGGACTGAGGGAAAAAAAAACTTATATCTATACAAACATACATTCCCAAAGAGTCAATCAGGGATGGGGGGGGAAGGTAGTGAAGAGAGTAGATAATATTAGGGAGACAATAGCTGCAAGCCAAATAAATTTCCTGATCCTTAAGGATCTATTGAAGAGTGCTGGGACTAGAATCTAAGATTGCCTCTTAAAACAACTGTTGTATGACCGAATAAATTATGGTATAAGACTATAATGGAATATTACTGAATAATTAGAAATGTTAAAACAAAAGACAATTTCAGGAAACCCATGATATAAACTGAACAATACCAGGAAAACAATTTATACAAGGACAGCAACAATGTAAAGAAAAAAAAAACTCTGAATTCTGATCAATACAATGGCTGGCTGACTGACTGACTGACTGACTGGCCTATAATGAAGCACACAGTGTAGTGTGGACATGGTCACAAGGTATTTTGTTTTGCTTGACTTTGCTTCTTACAATCATTGCTTCCCCCCCTTTTTTCTTGTTTTATTTAGGAGGCAGGGTTTTTGTTTTTTTGTTTGGGGGGGGGGGGGGGCGGGTAGGTACGACTAGCAAAAATGATGAACAGAAAATAAAAACCCAGATGGTTGAAAAGCAAACATGGAGAAGCATGCTAATTTTCAAAATTATATTTACAATTATGTGCTTTTTAAAAAAGGAAGTAGTACAAAATGGAGATTCATCAATTAGAATCTTCTTTTCGTGTTCTACTGTGTTAAATGCTCTATTGGCAGGCATTTTAACACCCCTACCCCCACCTCAAAAATGAATAAAAAAGAAGATAACAGAAAAAAAGAGCAAACCACTGAGGGGTTGAGAGAGTGAGGATAATAATGAAGAAATAATGAAGTCTGATTGATCCAGACTGCTTAAAAGAAATATGATAAGCTGATACAGAAAGAGAAAAAAGGACCTCTTTGGAAGTCCTCAGCTTGAAAGCTGTAAATGATGAAAAATGATCAGTCAAAAGTATTTTATCCCCTTCATCTTTAAACAACACTTACCCGAGTACCATTAACTTCTATAGGTTTTTTGGTCAACTTGCTCAAATTGCCTCATTTAGTGTTTTCTCTTGTATATGTACATGATTAAATAAGTAAACTGTGCAAAGAAGATTTTCTGTTATAAAGACCCTAATGTGGGATAGATTTACATTGCTTGTTTTTTAATTCAATTACATTAAAAGAACCAAGATAATCTTTTTGGATTTTGCATTCTGGTCATGAATCTGAACTATTTGTTTCATCTAACCATTTGATTATGGAAGCTCTTTGTTAAATTTACCTTAGAGTTGATACAAGTTCACAAAATAAACTAAAAATTCACATTTTATACATTAAGACAGATATGTAATGTTTGCAGAAAGAGGTAACACTGCATCAATTTAATCTAAGAATAGTACAGGGACTGCCAAATAGTACTACTTTAAAGGTGTAATACTTTATTTGATAAGTTGCTTCCAAAAATGCAAAAGTCTTCCATAAAAAATTACTTCACTGTCTGTGAATTTATAACAAACAGCAATACAAATGAATAACAAACATGTATATAGTGGTTTACGTTTGCAAAGTGTTATATATTATTGCTTTTGATGAATTCCTATTTAATAAAACCACTATTTTTCAAGGTCAATACAAGCTTCTCCACCACAGATTTGGCCAAGTCCCTCCCTCCCAAGGAGAACAAGGGAGTTGGGATTATACATTCAGAAACAAGAAGAGTTTAGAGATCAGTTATTTCAATCTTCCAGAAAATTTTACAGAAAAGGAAACTACGATCTAGAAGTTAAATGACTTGCACCAGGTCACATAAAGTTAAGTAAGCCTGAGCGGCAGAATTCAAACGCAGATTCTTTGATGCAGCCATCCTTTATACTCCATGCCAGAGTGATGGTGAACCAATGGTATGCATGCCAAAAATGGCATGCAGAGCACTCTCTGTGGGCACGCAGTGGCACCACCTTCCCCTCTGAGTCAGTTACTAGAAAGGCCTCAGATGGAGAAGGGACTCAGATGGAGCTGTTCCCCTCTCCCTCTCCATCGTACTTCTCGATATTTGAACAAATCATGAGATGAAGAGAACTAAAAATCTAAGCCATTTTCCTCTCTCAACATCAGTCCATTTTTTCAATAATTTTAAGCCTACTCTTTTCCCTTACTCTTTATTAGACAAGTTATATACATTAGCAGCATACAAAAGGCAAAGGTAATACACATTAGACTAGACATTTTTTCAAATCACCCACCCCTCTGCCTGGCACTCAGTCTCTAAAAGGTTAACCACCACTGCTCTATCTCATCTGATCTTCTATCACCCAAAATGGACTCAATAACTTCTGAGTTATGAATTAATTCTGACATTCCCTCCTCACAATATGCATAATTTTACCTACATGTTGATATCCAAAATTACTTTATTAGAGGTAAAAATCAAAATAATCTCATGATTAGACAATAAAAGCTTAAAATATGAATGCTGTCCACTAAATACACAAAACTTAACTCAATGCTTACAAATGACATTACTTTTTGCAGTTTAAAAAGGCTGAGTGTGTACAGGAAGCATTAGATTACCTTAAATAACAAGTGAATTCACAGAGAAGAGTAAAAAAAGGAAAAGCTGGGGACATAGAAGACAAATCTAAAAAATATATAACATTTTGCCTAAGGGCAACTCTTGTTTATCCTGAATGGTAGTAGGAGAGCAGAAGGAAGCCTTATGAGAAATATTTTTGTCCAAGTGACTGACTATGAGGATAGCCTGAATTTCATAATTGAAGTTTCTCTTTTTTTGGACGACATCCTTATTACATGTAAGCCTCCTTTTCCAAGAATCCACTCATCTAATCACTATATTAGTATTTACACAATCTATGCTGAAGAAAAGGGTGAATACACTCACACAGAGACATTTTCAAAGAGCAATTCTGTCCTTCTGCCTTCTCTTACCCAACAGCTAACTTCTTAAAAGTCAGTGTTTGTGGACATTTCAGCTATTCTTAAGATCCATGCACCCATTTCAAAATCTGTCTTCCATTATTTGCCTATCCACTCTTAATGATACCAACTTTTGACAATAGAATTTATCAATGAATCCCTGTTATTCAGTCCCACCCCCTTTTTTCTCATTGGAATTACTCAACTACTTTGTCAGAAATGTCATTTCAGAGAACTACCAACCCCATTCCATTCCATCCTGTATAAATCCAAGGCTATGGCACCCCTTCCAATTATTATCAGCTCAAGCCTTGGACGAGAACAGTCTGTTATTTATCAACCAGACACCAAGATGGCATTTCTGCCACATCCAGAAAAGTGTTTGGATTCAAGAAGATCCCCTCTTTTCAGCCAGCTTTGAAATCTGGGTCTCAATTGCTTCATCTTTGCCTGTTGCTATGTTAAATTAATCTTTCTACAGTTATCACTTCTCTTTCTTCTGCATCTCTGTTGTGTGGTTGGGATTTCCTCCCATTTCTTTTTTTCAATAAGCACCTGAAATGGGTAGTAGAGGCATAAAACCTCAGCAATTTTGAGTGTAATAAGTGGGTTAAAGCAAATATAATGTGGTCTCATGAATGGCTTTAGTCTTCAAAATCTTACCAGTTGGCAATATTTTTACTGATCTTTCTATGATATCTGTAAAGTGATTAGCAACGTGCAAGGCACACAGTAGATGCTTAATAAATGTTTATACGCTTCCTCTTCCCTACTATGCACATTCAGAGCAAAATGAGTCACCTCTGCAGTGAATATGAGTACCCTTTTTCTTTTATTAGGCAACTGGTGGTGCATTGGTCAGAATGATCAACCTGGAGTGAGGAAACCCTCTGTTTAAATCCAGCCTCAGACACTTACTAGCTTTGTGACCCTGGGGCAAGTCACTTAATCTTTGTCAGTCTGAGTTTCCAACTGTAAAATAAAGGTGATATAATAGCACCTGCCTCCCAAAGTTGTCTTGAACATTAAATGAGATGATATGTATAAAGTGCTTAGTCATATTTAAGTGTACTTACTACTTGGTGTACTTATCTAGTTAAGCTGTACATGACTCAGACTTTCTTTCATGTCTAGTCATGTATTTTGCATTTGCCTTTTGTAGAATAGGCTTAAAATTAATGAAAAACTGGACTATCGAGAGGAAACTGGCTCAGATTTTTAGTTCTCTACTTCTCATAACTTGTTCAAATATAGTTAGGAACCAAGTTCAACCAAGTGTGTTCATCTTTTTATAAAAATTAATTTTTACAGGTCTTGTTGAGGTTTTCTTTTTTTTATATCACCGAAATTTTCCCTGGTGTCCCTCCTCCTTTCTCTCCAGAGAACCACCCCATCTAACACAAATGGTATTTTTTAAAGTGAAAAAAAAAAGTAATCAATAAAAGGCAAAAATGAAAATGTGTGCAATGTTATCATACTTGTGATACACCTCATTTTTCACCTCACATTCATCGAATTGTTAAAGGAAAATGATGGGAACAGTCAATGTATTATAGATCAGCACTAGTAGTACAATAGTGTACATGCTGGTGGAGCTGTAAATCAGTAGAAACATTTTGGAAAGCAATTTAGAATTATGCAAAAAATGTTGACTAAAATATCATACCTTTTTGACTAAAACTAAGCTTAGTCCATTTTATCCCACCATTGAAAGAAATAAGTTCCCACATGAACCAAAATATTATAACAACACTTTTCATAATAGCCAAGATTTGGAAATAAAGTAAATGCCCTTCAACTGGAGACAAAAAACAAAATGTGGGATACAGTGTAATGGAATATTACTGGGCTGAAAAAAAATCATGAATATGATATATATGGAGAAGCATGGAAAGCTCTACATGAAGTAATGCAGAGTGAAATAAGCAGTCAGAAAACAATAAACATGATGAATACAATGATGTAAATGGGAGGAAAATAAAAAATGAATCTTGCCAAATCATTAACAAAGATCACAAATCAAAAAAGAGATATGAGAAAACTGCCCCCCCCCCACCTAGGCAGAGGTGAAAGGTACCCATGCATGAGATATTTTCAGATGCACCCCACATATTGATAGTTTTGCTGATTGTTTCCTTTTCGTTTTTCTTAAAAAGAACGAGACAGGGAGGGATGCTGAGGGAAATTTTGGTGATGTTAAAAAAAGGCATCAATAGAGAAGTTTTTAAAGAATAGGACTAAAGACTAAAACAAAGTATGGGCTAAATCTTGCAATTAGGGGGCAGCTGGGTGGCTCAGTGGATTGAGTCATGCCCAGAGAAGGGAGGTCCTGGGTTCAAATCTGGCCTCAGACACTTCCCAGCTGTGTGACCCTGGGCAAGTCACTTGACCCCCATTGCCTAGCCCTTACCACTCTTCTGCGTTGGAGTCAATACAGTGTATTGACTCAAAGACAGAAGGTAAGGGTTTTAAAAAAAAAATCTTGCAATTAATGCTAAGAAGAATTATATAGATCTTTTCTTCCACTATATCAGAGGTAAGAGAGGGCACAAAGAAGGATTACAACTACTTTTTATTTATTTTTTAACTGAAATTTTTATTTAATTAATTTAGGATATTTTTCCATGGTTACATGATTCATATTCTTTCCCTCCCCTCCTTCCTCCCCCTACCCCTATAGGCAACAGGCAATTCCACTGGATTTTACACGTGTCATTGATCAAGACCTTTTCCATGTTATTAATATTACTTTTTAGAGGGAAAACAAACGATGATGAAGAACAATAAGGAGAGGGAAAAGAACATCTTTTAGTTTACTTCTATTTGATCTATTAGTATATCATAATGGATAGAGAGCTGACTTCATGCTGACTTCCAATTAATTCTTTTATCAGTGCCTCAAATGAAAGCTAAAGACCTTATTTGTCAAATTTGTAAATGGCTTGAACTTAGAAAGGATAGTTAGTGTTAGTAAACAGAATCATGATACAAAAGGCCTTAGACTGAACAATATTTTGAATTGTAAAAGATGAAGCTTAAGAAACATTAATGTGAAATAATGTACTTAGGGTCAAAAAAAATCAACTACAAAAATTCAGAATGATGGAACCCAAGGAGTGAGTGAGTGAGTGAGTGAGTGTGTGTGTGTGTGTGTGTGCTAGCGCTATTAAGATTAAGTATGAGCTCCAATTTGAATCATATATGGTAGATATAAAAATTGTATCAAGGGAGATGGGAAATAATTTTATCCTATTGAAGTATTCCAAAATTAGTAGTAGTGTTAGGTGAAAAAAAATATGGGTTCGGGAAAGAATGTTAAGTGGGAAAGGGAAGACAGTATATCCTACTGACCAAATTCCTACTGACCAAATCCAAATGAAAAGGGTTTGAATATGAAATAAAAAACTCAATGAAAGATAAGCTAATAAATTCTACAAAGAACAAACTCCAAATTGATTTCCCATAAATGGAAGTTAAAATTTTTTCAATCTACCACTAGGGAAGCATATCTCATTCTCACTAAAAACATGCTCAAAAGACTTTAATATCATTTATGAAAACATGTTTTCCTATAAATATTCTCAGTACTGTTCTAAATCAAATCCAAAGAAAGAAACAAACTGAAGGCTGAACAATTATTCAGTTGTCTCTTTCAAAAATTACATTAAGAATAAAATTGCTATTGCCAAGAAAAAAAAACACAAGGATCTCACTAATTTAGTGTATTATAAAAATATTTAATAACTTTATCATTATAAAAATGTATGTGACCACATAAAGTTTTTGTACATAAAGTTTTATTTATTTAAAAAATATCTATTTTACTCTTATTTGTATATTGTGCATTTGCAAGATAAAATCTACAGAATATTTTTATTTTTGCTATGGTGACAGGGCAGGTTTCCTGAAAGTCAAAGGTCATGGAGACCAAATAAAGAAATCTTTTTACTAAAAAGCACAATGTGGCTAACCAAATGGAAGCTTAAACATAAAATCTTATTACATGTAACTACTAGTGCTTTCATTTTTAAAAAGTAACATCTCAAATCTCTAACCAAAATCTAGTTGTGAAGGTTAATAACATCAAATACACATATATAATCTGCATTTTCAATAAGTTTCAAGTCAATTCTATTCCTGAAAAACTCTTCTTACAAATCAGATCATGGTTTTATCTATAATTTTTCATTCCCCTTATCTAATCTATACTCTTCTAACCCAAAATAAAATAAATTCTTACCCACATCTAATTGCCAAAAAACATTTTAATCTGACTTGAAAAGTGGGACAAAGAGTAGACAGCATGATTGTGGAAGGGATAATTCTCAATAATCACTAAATCCCAACCTTTAAAGAAATTCACTTTTGAAGAATAGTCTAATCTTGTCTATATGGCACCCTAGGGCATACTAAATATTTGTTGAACAAATCAATTTTAAGAATTTAGTATAATTAGCCATTATATGCCATGGATATGAATTAGACATGTTCTTATTAATGTCAATCAAATTAGCTTCATTTTAAAGGGAATTACTCAGAGATGCATTTAGATCACTGAGATAGCACAGTGGATAGAATACCAGGCCTGGCATCAGGAAGACCTGGGTAAGAATGTGGCCTCAAACACTTTTTAGCTGTATGATCCTGGGCAAGTCACTTAGCCCTCAAATGCCTAGCTAGCCCTTCCCACACTACTTAGAATTGATACTAATACAGAAAGGGTTTTAGAAAGGGGGATAAACACTAGCAGTAGCAATTAGAGAAGAAAAAGAAATTGAAGGTATTAAAATTGGCAATGAAGAGACCGAGCTATCACTCTTTGCAGATGATATGATGGTCTACTTAAAGAATCCTAGAGAATCAACCAAAAAACTAATGGAAATAATGAACAACTTTAGCAAAGTTGCAAGATACAAAATAAACCCACATAAGTCATTAGCATTTCTATATATCTCCAACCCATTTCAGTAGCAAGAATTAGAAAAAGAAATTCCATTTAAAATCACCCTAGACAATATAAAATACTTAGGAATTTATCTGCCGAGACAAACACAGGATCTATATGAACACAACTACAAAATATTCCACACAATTAAAATTAGATATAAACAATTGGAAGAACATTAATTGTTTTAATTAATTTAAATTAATTAATAAATTAATTTAATTAATTGGGTAGGACAAACTAACATAATAAAAATGACAATCTTGCCCAAATTAATTTACTTATTTAGTGTCAAACCCATTGAACTACCAAAAAGCTTTTTTACTGAATTAGAAAAAAATATAACAAAGTTCATTTGGAAGAACAAAAGATCAGGGACATCCAGGGAAATCATGGGAAAAAAAATGCAAAGGAAGGAGGACTTGCAGTCCCAGATCTCAAACGATACTATAAAGCAGTGGTCATCAAAACAATTTGGTACTTGGCTAAGAGACAGAAAGGAAGATCAGTGGAATAGACTTGGGGTAAATGATCTCAGCAAGACAGTCTATGAAAAGCCCAAAGATCCCAGTTTTGGGAACCAAAACCCACTATTTGATAAAACCTGCTGGGAAAATTGGAAGACATTATGGGAGAGATTAGGTTTGGATCAACACCTCACACCCTACACCAGGATAAACTCAGAATGGGTGAATGACCTGAATATAAAGAAGGAAACTATAAGCAAATTAGGTGAACACAGAATAGTGTACTTATCAGATCTTTGGGAAAGGAAAGACTTTAAAGACTTTTTTCTCTAGCAAGAGCTAGGAAAAAAAAAATCACAAAATGTAAAATCAATAATTTTGAAAAGGTTTTGTACAAACAAAACTAATGCATCCAAAATTAGAAGGGAAGCAACAAATTGGGACACAATCTTCATTACAAAAACCTGACAAAGGTCTAATTACTCAAATTTATAGAGCTAAACCAATTATACACACAAAAAAAAATCAAGCCATTCTCCAATTGAAAAATGGGCCAGGGACATGAATAGACGATTTTCAGTCAAAGAAATTAAAACTATTAATAAGCACATAAAAATGTTCTAAATCTCTTATAATCAGAGAAATGCAAATCAAAACAACTCTGAGGTATCACCTCACACCTAGCAGATTGGCTCACATGACAGCAAAGGAAAGTAATGAATGCTGGAGGGGATGTGGCAAAGTTGGGACATTAATACATTGCTGGTGTTGTGAATTGATTCAACCATTCTGGAGGGCAATTTGGAGCTATGCCCAAAGGGTACTAAAAGACTGTCTGCCCTTTGATGCAGCCATAGCACTGCTGGGTTTGTACCCCCAAAGAGATAATAAGGAAAAAGACATGTACAAAAATATTCATAGCTGAGCTCTTTGTGCTGGCAAAAAATTGGAAAATGAGGGGATGCCCTTCAATTGGGGAATGGCTGAACAAACTGTGGTATATGTTGGTGATGGAATACTATTGTGCTCAAAGGAATAATAAAGTAGAGGAATTCCATGGGAACTGGAACAACCTCCAGGAATTGATGCAGAGTGAGAGGAGCAGAACCAGGAAAACATTGTACACAGAGACTGATGAACTGTGGTACAATCGAATGTAATGGACTTCTCCATTAGTGGCAATGCAATGATCCTGAACAACCCGGAGGAATCTATGAGATAACACACTATCCACATCCAGAGGAAACACAGTGGGAGTAAAAACACCGTAGAAAAACAACTGCTTGAATACATGGGTCGAAGGGATATGGTTGGGGATATAGACTCTAAATGAACATCCTGGTACAAATAACATGGAAATAGGTTCTGATCAAGGACAAAAGTAATACCCAATGAAATTGCGCATCGGTTATGGAAAGGGTAGGTGGAGGGGAGGGAGGGAAATAAAGTGATTATTGTAACTAAAATAAAATAAAATAAAATAGAAAGGTTATCTTCTGTCCCCTTAAAAAAAAGGGGGGGGGAATAAAAAAAAGAAAGTCTTCCAAACTTATTTTTCAAATAATCCATTTATCAAATCACCAAAAAGTATAGAAAATATTTCTGTAATTATGCATTGTAAGTACATATCTAAAACATGATATAAGTAACAATCTAGCAATTGGGCTTAGATATTTATTTTCAAATAAATAGTTATTAAAGAGGTCTAAATGGCTTTTTCCCATTTCTTTGCATTCTCTAAGTACCTATTTCACTGGGTTGTTATGAGGCTCAAATCTGAACATGAGATATGTAAAGAGCTTTTCAAGCTTTTAGTATATTCAATTGTCTATTATTGTTTGCAAGAGTCAGCTCAAAGATTCTGATTTACCACACTTAAATTCAAAGTTGCAAACAATCTTGGACAGGTAGCATAAAAAAAAAGTACATTAATAGTTGGCCATTATGTTTCTGGCCATAATGCTGAACAATAATACATGAAAGCAGCTACTAAACTAGGGCAAGGAACAAACAACTTCTTAGATTATACACTAGAGACATGCCAAATAAAAATGTCTTTACATTTATAGGCTCATAGGCTCAAGAGAAGATTGGGAGGGACTTTATCTTCTAGTCTGAATAACAAAAACAGCTAGCAGTTAGGACTTTGCAAATATTATCTTGCTTCACTAGATCCTCACAACACTGAAAGGTAGATGCTTTTATTATGCCCATTTTACATATGAGTTAAGTAAATGACAGAGATTAAGTAATTTGTTCATGGTCACAGAGCTAGCAAAATTGGCTTGAAGTGGGATCTTCCTTTAAGTAAGGAAGTGGAAGAACAGAGAAGTTTCGTAATTTGCCCAAGGTAGTCACTCATCTCTAAGTAAAAGATGAAGAGTTCTAAACCTAGGTCCTCAGTCTTTGGAGCCCATAATCATCACCTAATGAATTACAGGCATATACACATGACTGTATTTCCAGTGGACTGTACTAACCACTCCTTAATGTTTCCTTTTCCTAATGCATTTTCTAACCTGTCTTTTCTTTCCCTTTCCCCCTCTCCTCCCCTACCCTCCTCTACTGCTAGCTCTACTCATGAAAGCCATTCTGCTGTTCAGCCATCAAGCAATAATTAATTACCTTTTAAGTTCATCATCCATGCCGATCTCAAACATTTCAACTACATCCAAACTTCCAAATCTCCAACTAAAATGAAACATTAATACATAAAATCTTAATGTAATAATCCCTGCCAATACTATGGCACAGTGACCTCACTAGCACGTGGCCTCAAGCTAGACTTCTGAAGCCACAGAACTGGCTTTAGTCCTTAGAAACCTGCCTCTGTATTACAGTAACTCCCTTCTTCCCCTCTTTTCTCCATTACTTTTCCTTATAAGTATATTAAGCATATTCCTACCAAGTCCACTAGCAAAGAAATTACAAATACTATCAATATCAGACAAAATAATATTTTTAAAAAGTAACAGACACAAAATAGTCCATATATTGTTATTCTATCAATATTAAATGAACACAAAAACCAACATTTTTAATCTTTCATTTCTATTTTTCAATTCCATGGAAACTACCTTCTTTACAGAAATAGAAATATCATAAATCTGACAAATTCTGAAAATAATAAATGCAACAAAATTTTGCAATTAAGCACTTAATGCATATATTCCATACTAAAAGTGCTATCTTTCCTCATAATTACATCCCTCAGTAAATCAATCAATATTTCTTGTTCTAAAATCTACATAGACACAAATTCATACACAGGTCTATTAATAAAATTATTAAAGTTCATCCTACCCCATATTTCACCAGGGAATCTGAGTTGACATCTTCCATGTGGAATTGGTGGAGAGGGAGAGGATATAAGCAACACTTCCACAAAGCTTTCAAGCTGTCACTTGAGAGAACAACCAAAAACCATTTCCTTGGCACTTGTCAAATACGCATTCTATCCCATATTTTTTTTTGCTTAATCCGAAAACATTTTCCTAAATAATAACTTCACAGATCAAGTCTAGTCTGGGTAATCCCACAGTACCTGTCCTCATAGACAAGATACTTCAAATTCTTGCAAGTTAACTTTGAGTTAATTAAGGAACATCCCATAATCATTTTCTCATTCACCTCAACCAAAAGAAAGAGCTGGAAAGACCTACATGAACTTATTCAGAGTGAAATAAATAGAACCAGGAAAAAATTGTACACAGTAACAGCAATATTGTGGAATGATCAAATGTGGTAGACCTAGCTACTCTCAGCAATACAACAATCCAGAGTACTTCTGACAAAGAATGCCATCCACCTCCAGAGAAATAATTGTTGGAATAAAAATACAGATGAAAGCATAGAATTTGTCACTTGTTTATTTGGGTATGTGTTTTGGAGGTTTGGTTTTATAAAATTATTCACTTACAAAAAATGAATAATATGGAAATGTTTTGCATGATAATACGCATACAACCCAGACTGAATTTTTTGTTAGCTCTGGGAGGGGAGAGGGAAGGAGACAATTTGGATCATATAACTTTGGAAAACATGTGAAAATGTGTTATTACATGCAATTAGTAAAAAAATAATAATAATAAGATATACATATATATGTAAAAGGAAAAATATTAGTAAGTTCAGAATCAAGTACAGTCAGGCTATGCAGTTTTGAATATAATATGTAGATTATATACTTTTTTAAACAATTGGGATTCAGTTTTATACATAATTCCTTTGCATAATGATTTGCTATATATGGAAATACTTTTTGGGGTTAAGCCAAAATTAAATTTTTTAAAATTTCAGTTCTCCTTTTGGTAGAGGAAGAGCAATAGCAGATAAGGAAAATTGCAGTCTCCCATCAATACTTCAAAGCATAGTTCAGGTGCCACAGGAGAACTTTCCTGGTCCCCTTACTCTCTCCCTCTTACTTCACAATAACTTACCTATATAAATGTTTGTTAAAAATTTCTCCAACAGAATAAATGCTCTTTAAAGCCAAGAACTATTTAATTTTTCTCTCTGTAAACTCAAAATCAACAGTTTCTTGCATACAGTAGGTGCTTAATCAAGGCAGATAATAATTCTGCTACAGTTAAGACCTGAGCAGACCACATCCAGAGTATTATTCTCAGCTCCAGAGACCTAATTTTGGGATAGACATTGACAAATGAAGCATATCCAAAATCAGGCTCTCACAAGAATTATGGAAATACAAGCAAATAGTATACATGAGAATCAAAGGATCTCGGTCTGTTCAAAGGATCATGAGAATCAAAGGATCTAGAAAAGAGAAGCAATGAAGGTACATGCTGGACAGCTTCAAGCATGAGCAGGTCTGTCCCATGACTGGCCTCAAAGGGCACCACTGCAGAGACAACTAAAGGGAATTCGTTTTTCTAAGCTCAGTAGAATGAAACCCCAAATAGTATCCCTTTACAGTCAGCAGGCCGAGGCCTGTTGAGTCTTCTGGTTGTTTCAGAAAAAGAAGCATGTGACAATGTCATAATCATTCAGATCCCTTGCAAGAAAAATCTTCTACTACAAATTCTAGATAACTAAAGAGTCTTAGGCTAACCTTATGGGTGGCAAATAAACATAGGTGCCCAAAGTATCTCAGAGAGGCAGGTGCCCACAACATGGCGAAATGGAAACCAAGTTGCCTGCACTATATCCCTTTCTCCTGCCACCAGACTTTGAACTCTACCTTGGCATCTGGGCTCTGATGGTGTGTTTTCACCTCAACCGCCCCAGAATCAAGCCACTTCACTACTTTTCAATCATTTCCCAAAGCATGCAGTCAAACATATACAATCGTCATCCCCTTTTTAATATTTTCTTCCCCACCTTAGAATATAAGTGCCCAGAAAACAGGAACTAGGACTCACAGGCCTGCTAGTTTTTATATTCCGTTAGTGTCCAACCCACAGTAATGAATGTTTTTTTTAATCAATACATTTTGTGCCTTTTACACAATGAGCCTAGACAAGAAAGAACATCAACACTTTTTTTTCTGAGCTCATCGGATAAAAATTCTTCCTTAGGGAAACCATGTCCTACTCTCTTCTAGTTCTCCTGAATGATTCCTCCCTGATTAGTGTCTCGAGATGAATCAACTTCTATTTCCTGCCAGCTAAGGAACCCAACTAAACATTCCCTGAGGGTATTGTCCTTAGCTCTCTAACACTCTTTCAGTGACCCTCCAATCCTAGGGGTCACTTACTATTTTAACATACACCAAATGTCCAAACCTTGCTAGGACAACATCATAAAGACAAACAACTTTGGAACACTTAAGATCTCTGAGGGATGAAAAATGAACAACCACAATTCCAAGGGAGAAAAGATGAAGCATGTTACCTCCTTCAGGGTGATGGACTCAAAGAGCAAAAAGAGGTAGAACATTTTTAGATTTGCTTTAACTATGCATATTTGTTTAAAAAAACTTTTTATTACCATCACCATGCCAATGGAAGGAGGGGAGAGAGAAAAAGCTTTTATTAATTGAAAAAAATTAATGGGGGGGAGGAAGGGGGCAGGATCTTTCCACTCCTGTTTCACACTGCCAGCTGCTTCTTGGACACCTCCAATTCAATATTCAATCATAGACAAGATATTTAAAAGAAAACTTGTAATCTTGCCTTTCTTGACACCTCAAACCCAGCATTTCTTCAAAGCTTCCCTAGTTCTACTGAGGGTACCACAACACCCTTCCCTGTTTGCAATCTTGGAGTTATTCCTGAGGCTTCCCTTTTGCTAACCCCATCCCTAACAACCACCATCAGCCACCAAATCTTGTCAAAGATATTCCACAACATATCTATTCCCTTCTCTCTAGTCACATGGCTACAACTTCAGTATCTCATCAACTCTCAGACCACTGGATGAGCTTCCACAATAGTCTTCCTTGTTTGCATTTTCTCCCCTCTCCAGTCCACTTTCATAGCTACCAAAATAAACTTTCTAAAGCACAATCTGACCCCATTACTCCCAAGAGTCTTCAAACTCTCTATTGCAGTGATGGGGAACCTTTTAGAGATCCTGTACTATGCCCTGCCCCTGAGACCAAGTGTCATGTCCTATCCCCCCACTGAATGCCTGGTGTGCCCTGTTCCCCACCCCACCAGACACAGGGAAAGGAGAAAGCACTCCCATTGAGCTGTTGGATGGAGGGGCAGGCGAAGCGAAGAATGTTCTCAGCCTCTCTTTTCCCTTCCAGTTCTACCACCTGTGAGCTCCACCCTTACCCCCCATGCACTCCCATTGGGATGCTGGGCAGAGGGACAGGGATGTGAAAAAATGTCTTCAGGTGCAGTGGAGAGGTGGAGGGGAGCCACTCCCTAAGTGCCTAAGTCCCTCTGCCATTCTAGTAATGAAGGGGGAAGAGGGGGCACACAGCACACATGCCCACAGACAGTCTCTGCATGACATCTTTGGCACCCATCCATAACTTCACAATGATTGCTCTATTGCCTCTAAAATAAAACACTCTTAATCCTGTCATTTAAAGCCCTCTAAAAGCAAACTCTATTATAATTATCATAACAACTAAAATTTATATAGCATTTAAAAGAACCAACCTTTGAAAACTTATTTCATATCTTCTTTCACACATTCTGTGTTCCAGCCAAACTACACTTATCAGCTGTTTCTTAAGCTTAGAAGTCCATTTCACGTCTTTTGCAAATAATCATTTATGCCTCTTAGAATCTTAGCTTTCCTTCAGTGTTCTGCTCAGGACTCATCTCCTACATACAAAGCTTTTCCTGATCCCTTCTATATCCACTAGTTATCATTTTTCTCCATCTTCAAATTACCCTGCATTTATTTCTCCAAGTACATATTCTATGTCCCTAGCAGATGAAATTAAAGTCACTTAAGGATAGGAGCTGGGTTTTTTGGTATACCCAGCAGCTTCTGGAGAGCGAGTAGTTAAGAACAGAATATCCTGTAGATATAAGCAAAAACATGACTATTGCCAATCACTAACCTTCCTAGAGAAAGTAGTTTATAAACTTTATGTCAGGAAACATCTTCTTTGTAACAGCAACTAAGAACAATTTTTAATCTTCCTGGACTTAGCTCCAGCAGAGGCACTTTGTTAAGAGTGTTTGCAGACATTTGTCTAGGCACATTTTAGCAAAAAGTTAAGATGAAATTAAATACTTGCTGAAACTACTTTCTATCATCAGAAATCCAAAATAGAAAGGTTTAAAGTGAAAAGAGAAGAACAATGACCTGAAAATCAAAACTATTTCAATCTAATGAATTATAAGAAAATGTATTTAATTAAATAAGAATAATAGATAGCATTTACTATATGTCAGACACTGTGTCAGGCACTTTACAAATTATCTCACTTGATTCTCACAACCCTTTGGGGTAGGTGCTATTATTATTCCCATTATGGTGGAAGAAACCAATAAGAAGGTTCAACCGCTGAGATGGCGACAGAGCAAAACACTGTGGAGTGCTTAGGGCGTGTTGGAGCACAAAGGACAACCCGGCCATCCAATGCAGCTGAGGAAGTCTCCAGGTGTAACGATTTTTCGTGCCACTGGACCCAGGCTTCCAATGCCAAGAGAGTGGGACTGTCTCTGTGCATCGACTTTTCCACTTAAATCTCCTTCACGCACAAGTGTCTTTGTGCATGCTCACCTATATACCATAGATGAAAACGCACAAAGACAATCATCATCCTCGGTTACCGAGAGACTACTACTACTAGAGTTAAGAAAACAAGGATTGAGTGACTTGTGTCTTATGTCAGATTTCTGAACTAGAATCTTCCTGACTCTAGGCCCAATTCTTTATTTACTGTGCCACCTAGATTCCCGAGTCACAATATTTCATCTACCAAGGATTACAGAACTATCAAATCCTGCTTCATATATATTAACAAGGTTTTGTAACCCTGGACCCTTAAACCAGTTTCTTCAGCTATGAAACCAAAATAATAATAGTAATCATAATAATAGTACTCAACCCTCAAAGTTTGTTCAAACAATTAAATAAACACATTAAGGACTTTGTAAACCTTAAAATGTCAATTAAAAAAACTTTCAATGTTTAGGAAAAAATTCTAATCTATAATTCTACTTTACTGGACAGAATTCAAGTAATGACTTGACATTTAATCTTTTATTTTCCCACCACTCTCTTACCAGTACTTTCTAGGAAACAAAAGTCTGAAACAAAAAAATAGCACTCATAAAAGCATAATTTTTTTCTACTATGGAATCAGCAGAGCAAAATTAGACCTGATAACTGGTTTGTTTCAGCTGTCAAGTACAGCACAGAAAATATATTTATGAGTCTCATCATATAGAAATACAAAAATAACAAAAGATAAAATACCAAAAAAAGGTACTTCAAAGAAATACTTGCAAAAGGTATATGTAAATATATAAATATATATATATATATATATACACACATGCACATTTATATATATAGTCTGACACAATAGTATGATTCAATTCTGTAAATATGTACTCAACATATACTATATGCAAATATGAAGGCAATAAAAAGGATAAGAGAAATAATATTCTATCAAGCTTATAATCTAGTGAAGGGAAAGAGAATAATAAGACCTATAATTCAAATAATTATAATACAAGGTAGATTATAATAAATGCAATCAAACAGGTACAAATAAATGACCAAAAATAGGAGAGATGTCAGACAAGAGACAGATAACACTTCTGGCTTTGAGAATTAAGATCAAGAAAGTACAAGAAAGAGGTAGACAGGCCATGAACAATAGGTACAATTTTCACAGATTTAAGGAAAGGCCCATCAGGGAAATGAGGAGGAGGGGGTGGGAGGGGGAGATATACTATGTAAAGGAATGGTAGACAGAAAGCTAAGAGCAAATAGCAAATAACTTGGTTATTTTTATTTCATTAATTTTTTTTCATTTAGCCACATGCTGCCTTGTACTGTTAAACTACTTCTGAGTATACATGCCTAGCCAAGATTGTAAGTTTCTAAAGAGCTTAAAAAAAATGTGACATAATTCATCCATGGTATATGATAGACTAGCTTAGTGACCAATGGAGATAAGTACATGGTAGACATTTATTTAACTACTAGGAAAATGGAATTGGATTAAAATTGCTCATTTCTTGCTTCTCTCCTTCCCCAAGAAAATGTCTATACTTTTATGATAGCATATTTTTAAAATTTTTGTTCTAAAAGCACATGGTTCCATAAAGCATTTCTAAAGACAAGGAATAATACAAGCCAATGAAGCCCATCATTCTGTGACAATGACCCCACTACTTGAGAATGTAACATGATGAGTGAAAAGACTTGCTCAACTTGTAACCACAGGTCTCAAATTCAAATCCCAGGTTTGTTTATGATCTATGTAACCTTCCAGCAAATTTCTTTTGAGGGGTTCAGTTCCTTCTTTAAAATGTCAAAGTTTGGAAAAGCTCATTTTTTCTACTATCAGAGATCTAGAGTTGGAAGAATCATCAGAAGCCACCTACTCTAATCAAATCCCTTATTTTATAGATGAGGAAACTCAGGGCAATAAACATACAAGGTAGAGAGGAAAAGCTCCTAAAGGGGGCGCACGCGCACATACACAAGTACATATGGACTTTTAATATGCGGTGTATATAACATATATAATAGTATATATTTAGTTATAGCTAGAGTTATATTTAATAGTGTAATATACAGACTCCCTCTTTGGAGTCCTTCTAACTCTAAAACTAATGACCAATATTCTAAGTGTTCAAACCTACCTGTCTAGCCTCTCAAGCTATCTTAGTTGACAAGAGAGAGAACTATGGAAAAGATAATTGAACAATTTGGCAAATTCAACACTGACCAAAGGAACAGGCTGTAAGATTAAAAATTAATATCCAAATACTTCAAGTATAATATTCTTATAAGAATTTATTAATTAATAACTTTTAGGAAAAGGAAAATAATAGCATTAGCAAAAAGAGTTGCTCAGACAGCCAAAAGCGGGAAGAGAGTCAGGAGGAGAACATGGGAAGAAGAGTTAAAAGGCAGAGTTACAGCAAACGTTTATGTACAATACATAAGGACACTACATGGACGAAGGGAAAAGAATTCTGGGAAATGAAGTTCATGGGTTTAAGATTTCTAATTATACAAATGATATTGATATCAACTTGGATGAAGATCCTTATGAGAGAGAACTAAACTCAACTTGAAAATTTGCATAACCATAATACATTTCTCTCAGGTAGGTGGTAAAAATATAGAGAAATACCAAGTACAGAAGATTCTTCCCTCTTTTAGGGCAGGTTGGCACCTTTTGAGCCACTGATAGTTTTTAGGGAGTTGCCTTAGAGTCCTGGAGGAAAAACATCTCACTGCCAAGATGCCTTAGAGGTAGGACATAAAACTCATGCCTTCCTGACTTCAATTACAGCTCTCTATTCCCTACTCCATGTGCTTCTTATTACTAATCAAACATATTTAAAATGAAGGACCTCAACAAATGCTAGACAGTATGAGTATAAAATAGATTTTCTAACTGGGCATTTCTAATATAGCAAACTAATTTTCCCATATAAGCTGGAATGAACAACAAGAAGATACTTTGAAATGAAATTACCTGCATGTTATGCATTTAGTTTTGGTTTGGACTTGTGATTTCAAAGGTATAAGGAACTCCCAGATCAGCAAGTATTCTGAAGTCTTAAGACAGCTGATTGGGATAAATGACTTGCACAGCATCCCACAGTCAGAATCAATGAGAGGTAGATCCTCCTGACTCTGGAGTCCAACTCTCTAGTCACTATATAATATTATTTCTCCTGCAGTCAATAAATCTGTAAAATTCCCTGCCCACTCATTTTAAAACTTTCTCTGGTATTCTTAGTGTTAACTTCATTTATATATGAAATACAAAATTAGGAGGATGTCTTCTATGTTTTTTTAAAAAAAACATTCACTAATGGCTTAATAGCAGGTCAAATTTGGCATTTAGACACATACATTAGTGAGAGAGACAGACACATGCAAACAGATTAGATTTCTACTCGTCAAAGATGCTAATAAGATATTTCTTTATGAAATGGTTAGATCTGACAATATCCAACCTAGGTTTCCTCTAATACTAAGACCATATGAAACAGTAGTGTGGGAAAGGAAATAAAAATATAATGGTCAATATGGACTAAGCTTGAAAGAGTAAAAGGAAATAAAATCAACATGCACTTATTAAGTGCATACTATGTACCAGATAGACATCAAAGACAGATGAGCAACTCTGAAAAGGGGCTCAGCCAGTCTCACATCATTCTAATCCTCCCTAAACACACTATAGCCATGGTGGCAAATCTATAGCACACATGCCAGAGGGAACACTTAGAGCCCTCTCTGTGGGCATGCACACTGTCGCCCAAGCAGAGTTTGATACTAGAAAGCCAGAGATACATGGGGCTGGGCTGCTCCCCTCCCCTTCACCATACACCTGGGGACATTTTTCATTTCACCCACCCTTCTAAAAGGTTTGCTATCACTGCCCTATACTCTCACCTATGGCTCCAAGTAGCTGTATGTAGCATGTGCAGCAGCAGTTACATCCTAGTAAAGACCATCTCAGATGACCAGGCTGAAAAAATAACTGACAGGCCTCAAGCCCATCAGTAATTTAGGAAGATGTCTACCTCAAGCACATGAAGATTTCCCCCAGGTGAATGGATAGATGAGAAGAATTTGTTCCAAAGGCCATGAAGGCAGCAGAAGCAGACACTGTGAAACACTTAAAGAGTTTGGTCATCCACTGAATCCTGGGGTATTGCCAATCAATCTAATATCTGTCATGTCACTGGACTTCACAATTCTGGAAGAGAAAGTAAGGCTGACAACTGCCTCATTTAAATCCAATTCACTTGAAAGTGAAAATTAGGAAGTTAAGTGCCTGCACTCCTAAACAGCAAACAGTAAGAGCCTCAGTCATTCAAGTTTCATCCAGCAAAAGTGATTTTTCAGAATCAAAATTCACCTCCTTAGCCACCACTTATATTGATCAAAAATAATTGAAATTAATTACTAACAATTATTGTTTAAAAGCCCTTCTTCCCCCACAACATTCACATGGATTTTTTTTAAAGCAAAGCAATCATGATTTCTAACTTAAGTTTTCAATCACTGTCTAAATAGCATTTTGTTAATGTAATGAAATGCAAAAGTGACAATAAACATTTTTCATATCCCAGATGTTCACTAGTTACCCCTTAGCAAAGTATTTGAAACATCTGTTGAACAAGATCCATGCATTTTCCTTTTGCAAAAAGACTAGTGTTCCAAATATATTGACCTTCATTGTGATTATTACAAGTGGCTGGCTACTTTGCCCTACTTAGTGTGAATATATTTTATTTTAAATCTTATTATATCCCTTTTAAAGAAAAGGTGATGTTGAAAAAAAGTTATATCTTTTGTTTTTATATTGCTTTTTCCTCTGTCTTCACTCTCCACTAACATTTTTTGTCTTTTATTTTTATGCAATCTTTCCCCTCCACCAACACACTTCTTTTTCCCTACAAAGAATATTTTAAAAGGAAAGGGAGTTTAGCTAAACTAGCATATCAAGTAAGTCCAACCATATATGCAATGTTCCAAATTCATAATGCCCCATCTCTGTAAAAGAATGGGAATACATTCTCATTCTCTTTGAGATCAAATTTGATCATTAGAATCACATAGCAGCCACCTTCATTTGCTTGCTATTGTTGTTCTCTCTATTTATATTGTTGTGACCCTTGTATATACTGTTTTTCTAGTTCTGCTTATTTTATAAAAGTAATTGATTGCTTTACTTCACATAAATCTTTCCAGCCCTCATTATGGTCTTTATATTTATGACTTAAGAGTAATATTCCATCACACTTCTGTGCAACAATCTGTTTAGTTATTACCTAACCTTGCCCCTCCCACCCCACTGCCAATTCTTTGCTACTATACAAACACACAAACACAAATACATATTGGTATATAATGAATCTTTCTACCTTTGATATTCCTGGAGTACATGCCTAGGGTTAGAGGGTAGGGATTTCTTCAAATTCCAAATTGAAATTTGAACCACTGGACCAATTCAAAAGGACTGCCATTAGTGTACCTATCTTTCCACAACTCCTCCAACACTGATTACTTCTATCTTGTCATCTTTGCTATAGCATTGAATGTAAAATAAATCTCAGATTTGTTTTTATTTTCTCTTATAGGTGATTTAGAACAATCTTTCATATGGCTTTCATAATTAGCAATGTTTTAAGAAATGTTTGTTCATATAGTTTTGACCTCTTATCCATTGAGAAATAATTGTTTGTGGTATATTTGTGTTGATTCTGTATAAATTCCAGATCAAAGATACCTTAATAGTGAAAATAACAGTTTTACAAAAGAAACTCATGCTACAAAAAACATCTGTTGAAAGTAGATGTTTGGAAATGTTTAAATTGTGTTATTTTATTGTCAAAAATGGTTTGTCGTCAATAAAAATTCACATTAACTATACATGAGACTTGAACCAGGTGTAAGAGAAAAATTCCATTTAAAGTAACTGTAAAAAATATAAAATACTTGGGAGTCTACCTGCCAAGACACCCAGGAATTATGTAAAAGATTACAAAACAATTTCTACCCAAATAGATCTAAACAACTGAAAAAAATATTAATTGCTCATGGGTAACCTTAACCAATAAAATAAAAATGACACTTCTCCCTAAATTAATTTATCTATTCAGTCCCATATCAATCAAGTTACCAAAAATTATTTTATGGAGCTAGGAAAAAAATAATAAAAATCATTTCAAAGAAAAGGTCAAGAATATCAAAAGAATTAATGGGGAAAATATGTGAAGGAAGGTAGCCTAGCCATATCAGATCTCAAAATTTATTACAAGTAATAATCATCAAAATAATCTGGTACAACCTAATAAATAAAGAGAGGTGCATCAGTGGAATGGATGAAGTACACAATACACAACATGTTTGAAAAATGCAAAGATCCAAATTTGGGGGATTGGAACTCTCTATATGACAAAAATTACTGGGAAAACTGGAAAGCAGTTTGGCAGAAACTAGGTATAGACGAATAACATACAGAGTCAAGATATGGTCGAAATGGGTACAGAATTTAGACATAAAGGGTGAGACCATAAGCAAATCAGAGGCTCATGGAATAGTTTTAACTGTCAGATGTATAGTAAAGATAAGAATTTCAAACCAAACAAGAGACAGATGAAATTATGAGATGTAAAAGGGATAATATTGATTATGGTACATTAAAAAAGTTTCTTGCACAACTAAGACCAATTCAGCCAATGTTAATAAGAAAGAGGAAAACAGGGAAATTTAACAATACAAGTCATTCCTCAATTGATAATTGTCAAAGGATATCAACAGGCACTTTTCAGAAGGAAAAGAATCAAAATTCATATGAAAAAATTTCTAAATCACAATTAATTAGAGGAATGCATATTAAAACAACTCTGAGGTACCACTTCACACCTTTCAGATTGGCTAATATGACAAAAAAAGGAAAATAACAAATGTTGAGAGATGTGGGAAATTGGGTCTAATGCACAACTGATTCAACCATTCTGGAGAGTAATTTGGAACTATGCCAAAAGAACAATAAAACTGTGCATACTACTTCCCCCCCCCCCTGCAATTATACTATACTATCTATATCCCAAATAGATTTAAAAAAATAAATATAAAAAAGGAAAAGGACCTTCACACACGAAAATATTTATATCAATTATTTCAGCGATGGCAAAAGGTTGAAAATTGTGAGGATGCTCATCAATTGGGGAATGGATGAACAAGTTGTGGTATATGGTTGTGATGAATACTATTGTACTAAAGAAATGATGAGCATGACTCTTTCAGAAAAATCTGGGAAGACTTACATGAACTGATACAAAATGGAGTAGAAAGAACCAAGAGAACATTGCACACAGAAACAGCAGTACTGTACAATGCTTATGAATGATTTAGTTATATTCAGCAATAAAAGATATAAAACAATTCTGAAGAACTGATGAGACCGATAGATACATAGATATCTATATTAAGGTAGATAGCTATTTAGATGAAAATATACTTTTTTTTTACCGTCAGGGGTGTTTTTTGGTTTGTTTTCTTTTACAGAGTGACTAATATGGAAATGTTTTGAATGACATCAAATTGCTTGCTTTCTCCATGAGGAAGAAGGGGACTGAGGAAGGGTGGGAGAAAATCTAGAACTCAAAACTGTAAAAAATTAAAGTTAAAAACTGTTTTTACATGCAATTGAAAAAAAATTTTAATCTAAAGTAAAAAAGACTGAAACAAAATTCCTAAGTAGTTTAAAAATCTTCTGAGGGGGGCAGCTGGGTGGCTCAGTGGATTGAGATTCAGGCCTAGAGATGGGAGGTCCTAGGTTCAAATCTGACCTCAGAAACTTTCCAGCTCAGCTGTGTGACCCCTGCAAGTCACTTAACCCCCATTGCCTAACCCTTACCAGTCTTCTGCCTTGGAACCAATACACAGTATTGACTCCAAGACTGAAGGTAAGAGTTTAAAAAAAAAAAATCTTCTGAAATAGGGCAGCAAGGTAGTACAATGAATAGACCACCAGGACTGGAGTCAGAACCTGAGTTCAACTGATACAAAGAAAGAAGAAAATGGTTTAAAAATTAATTAATTTAGAGTTAGGGTTAATTGAAAATCTTCTGATAAAAAGCTTCAGTGAGTTTTGAACAAATTTTTTAAAATATGAAAAGAGAAACATATCAGGGAAGATAGACATTTACTTGCCAATTAAAAAATGAGTGTCATAAATTCTTCCATTTGAGGCTATGAACCTTAGTGAGATATGCTTTTTGGTTATGGCAGTCATTAAAACCAAGTACTGAAATCACAACTTAGAACCATGTACTGTAAATATATAACATATAAATAAATAGGAATGCATACTGAGTGTGCTTATTGTCAAAGGCTATGAACAGGCAGTTCTCAAAGTAATTAAAGTTCTCTTAGTCATGAAAAAAAATGCTTTAAATCACTATTAATTAGAGAAATGAAAATTAAAACAACTCTGAGGTACCACCCCACATCTATCAGACTATCATAACAGAAAGGAAAATGATGTGGAAGGGATGTGGGAAATAAGACACTTAGGAGGGAGGGGGAGAGCAGAGCCAAGATGGCAGTTTAGGAGCACCTAAAGTACATGGTTGTAAATTAAGTGATTTCAATACTTAACTGAAGACAGACAGCCATGGTGAGGGTTTGCCTTTGACCCACACCACACGGGGTCCAGGGCTCTGATAATGGCTGGACCCACCACATATGGTCCAAGGCTATAACAAGGACTGCCAGGGAGGAGGAAGGCCTGGCCACTGGGCTGGACACCCTCAGTCCCCAGCTACAAAGAAAAATCTGCAGCAGGGCAGATGAGCTCAACAGGTTAGCTCAACCAGTTGAAGCCAGTTAACCAACAAAGGATTAAGAAAAGAGAAGATTCTACCTAAGGGCAGAAAAGCTCCAACATTTTGGTTCTGTAAATCAACAGAGTGGCGCAAGTCTATATAGTCCATAGTGGGGAAAGGGGGGGGGGGGGGGGAAGTAAATAAAATGAGTAACTAAGAGAGGAAAAAAAAGCTATAATGGAGGGCTTCTTTGGGGGTAAGGACCAAAGAACAGAACCAGTAGATGAGGATGAGATCCAGGAAACATCAAGCAAAGTCTAAAAAACCCCAGAGAATTGGATGCAGGCTATGGAGGAACTCAAATAGGAATTTAAAAATCAAATAAGACTGGCTGAAGAAAAATAGCAAAAAGAAAATAGTAGCCTGAAAAAAAGTCATCTGGAAACAAAGGTACAGGCACTGAAAGCCAGAATTAATCTGTGGAAAATGACAAGAAAAAAAATTGGAAGAGAAGAATGACTTGAAAGGAAGAATGGACCAAAAAGAAAAGGAGAATCAAAAAGCCATGGAAGAAATTCAGTCTTTAAAAATTAGAATTGGACAACTAGAATCTAATGACCTCTCATGAGACACCCAACGCATACTAAAACGAAATCAACAGAATGAAAAAATTGAAGATAGTATGAGACACCTCATTAAGAAAACAAATGACCTGGAGAATAGATCTAGGAGAGAGAATTTCAGAATCATTGGACTACCTGAAAATCATGAACAATAACAAAAAACCTAGACATCATGACAGGAAATGATCCAAGAAAACTGCCCTGAAATCCTTGAACATGAGGGTAAAATGGAGGTTGAAAGAATTCACAGATCACCTCTGGCATTAAATCCCCAATTGACAATTTCAGGAATGTCATAGCCAAACTCAAGAACTGCCAGACTAAGGAAAGGTTACTGCAAGCTGCTAGAAAGAAACAATTCAGATATTATGAAGCGCAAATTAGGATTACACAGGATCTGATAGCATCCACACTGAAGGACCTGAAGGCATGGAATACGATATCCTGGAAGGCAAGGGAACTTGGATCTACAACCAAAAATCATCTACCCAGCTCTTTCAAGAGAAAGTATGGTGTTTTAATAAAATAGAAGATTTTCAAACATTCCTGGAAAAAAAAAAGACTAATATACAGTTGGGGGAGTTGTGAACTGATTCAATCATTCTGGAGAGCAACTTGGGATTTATGCCCAACCTTCTGGCCCATTTCTAGGTCTGCATTCCAGAGATTAAAAAAAAAGGGGGTTGGGGGGGCTATATGTGCAAAAATATTTAAAGCAGCTCTTTTTCTGGGGGAAAAGAATTAGAAAGCGTGGATATGCATCAAATGGGGAATGGCTAAGTTACTGTATTTGACCATAATGGAATACTATCATGCTCTAAGAAATAACAGCAGGAGCTTAAAAAAAACCTGGAAAGTCTTCCATGAATTAAAACAAAGTAAGCAGAACCAAAAGAACATTGATTGTATACAGTGACAATACTGAAAGATAAGCAATTGTCAATAACTATTCTCAGCAATACAATGATCCAGAACAATTCCAAAGGACTCATGATAAAAAATGACACCTCCTTCCAGAGAAAGAATTGATAAAATCTGAATCCAAACCAAAGCAATTTTTTTTTAGTTTTTCTTAATTTTTTTAAATCAAGTTTCCTTTCACAAAAGATTTATATGGAAAAATGTTTTTATATGATTGTACATATAAAAAATATATATCAGATTGCTTACCTAGGGGAAAGGAAGATTTTAGACTCAAAATTCTTTTTAAAATGTGTTGGAAACTGTTTTTTACATGTAATTGGAAGTAAATGAGAATTAAATTTTAAGAGAGAGTGCTTATTTAAAATTTGTTTACAGCTCAAAATGCCTAATCAAAATCTTTTCTGAAGAAAAAGCATTTTATAGGGGATAGGCCAACCAAAAAGTAAACCCGGGTCATTGATCTTACTGAGATTTTTCTTTTGCATGTGGTTTGGGGGAAAACAATGATAGTTACTTCAGATAAGAATTAGAAGTTTTCAGTCTGAAAGAGGCATAAGTATAATAATTGAATATGATAATAGCAACCTAATCTGAATTCAAATAAGTTCAAGAATGAAAAAATATATAAGGAATTTGCTCATTTCACCCTTGAATTTATATCTTGTAACTTGCCATATTTCTGTCTTTATAATAGGCCAAAAAAGAATAACAAGTTGGGAAATTATGGAAAGTTTTAAGATTTGATTATAAAATTTGAAAGAAAATGTTTGTATTACATAGTCCCAATCACATCCCATCTATTATAATCATCTATCTCTAAACCCCATCCATCATTCCGTGCTAATGTTTTTTGCTAAAAAATTTGCTCTAAATTATTAAGATGCTAAATAAGTCTGCTTTACAGACTTATCTATATAGAACATTAATTTTTACATTTCTTCATTGAAAGTGCCCATTTATCCCTACCTTTTCTTTCTTTTTTGTCCCTATCTATGAAACCTCACTTCCAATTGATAGTAATTGTATTTAATAGATTTACAACTCCAATAAATTAGTCAACCATGATTTCCCTTTAAAATTATGTATTAAGGGAAAAGGCAGTGTGGTTTTTTAAGTGTTCAGTAATCTATCCTTAATTACACATTATATCATTTGTCCAGACATGAAAAATGCTATTTACTAATCTGAAACTCCTTTATTTAATAAGTTGAAACTTTACAACAATATTCTTCTAGTGATAAAAATTCATCACTGAATATCAGTCTCCAAAGAATTAAAAAGTTGATAGTCACACAATGGAGAACCAATCAATCAACAAATAAAAAAGCATTAAGTGTCTACAATATGACAGACAACATACCAGGCACTAAAGATAGAAAGGCAAAAAATGAACAGTCCCTGACCTTAAAGAGCTTCCATCTGTCAGAAGAGAAAACATGTACATAAATATATGGAAAATATATAGAAGATAAAGAGACAGCCTGGCAGAGTATTTAGAGAGATGATATCAAAACCAAAAGCTTGCCTCAAATTCTGTCTGATACATACTGGCTTTGTGATTCTGGACAAATCACTCTCAGTTCTCAGACAACTCCCTAGGACTTAAATGGCTAACAGAAGTTTCCTCACCTGATAGTTCCCTATATAAATGAAACCAACAGCCCAGTTCCTATTCCCATATAAGAAAAAAGTCTTTTTTGGGGGGGTGGGGGGTGGGGAGGGATAGGGGGCCGGTATCATTTAAGGGAATAGGAAATATTTCATATAAAGTAGCAACTGAGCACTGTTTTGAAATAAACAGGGAATTCTAAAAGGCAGCGATAAGGAGCATTCCAACATAGGATGCCAAGACACTGAATTGGGCGATGGAATGTCCTGTGTGAGCAACAACAAGGCTACTTTGTCTAGATCATTTTGAGAAAGGAAGGGGATAGGGCATAATGAAACAGAAAAGGTAGATTAGGGCCAGGTTATGAAAGGTTTTAAAAGTCAAATTGAGATTTATATTTTATCCTAGGAACAACAGGAAGCCTGTTGAAGATGTTTTGTTATTTTGTTTTTCTAATATTAACAGAGGGGATACAATAAAACCTACTCTTTGGATCTTTTGGAAAAAATCATTTGAAAAGCTGTGTGGCTCTCCATAAAAGAGGAGAGAAATTCAAGGCAAAGAAGCTAACACAATTGTCCAGGCAAGAAGTAATAAGGATTCTAAACTAGGGATGTGGCCATGTCAGTAGAGAAGTATAAAAAACGAAAGTATGATAAAGTATGAGTTGGCTACAAGGTATTACCAATAAAGCAGTTAAAATAAGCATATACCCCAAACAGATGAGAAAAGGGAGCTCCTTCATTTTTTTCCCATAAGTGGAAGGACTATGTGTCTGCACATACAGCCAGGCTCAGTGAGTATGTTGCTTAGTTTTACTGAATTGCTCCCCCAATTTCTTTTTCTTCTTTTTCTTGTTCATTCTTTGTCTCAAAATATAGATCACAAGATAAAGCAAAAGGATGTGATTGGCAATAAAGACAAAATAAAAATAAATGATAAGTTATTTTTAATTATGACAAATAAGTGTCATCATGAATGACATCAGAGAGACATATGCCAAGAAATGAAATTAGTTACATCTGATGGCAAGAGCTGGGAATAATTAATGGACATTTGTTAACTATTGGTCTCCACACCAGTGTCAGTTCTGAAGAAGACTTATGGAAAGGCCCAAGTCACAGGAAATAAAATGGGATGGATATGTTCCAATCTGCACTAATAGAAGGAATACACACACCAATAAAATCCTTGAAGTATTAATTTGAACATCTGTAATCTGCCACTCCTTTAGCCCACAGACCATATGGAATAAGAGCTTATGCCTTTTCAATGAGAAGTACCGGGGTATATGTAGTTGATAGAAAACAGGCCTGCTGCTGCCTGGCTTCACAATACCTATCTCTGACACAAATGAGTTTGGAAAACCTGGGCAAATCATTTGGCTGGCCCAGGCAATTCTCTATGATCATATGCTGTAGAATTTACCAGGAGCTCAAAAAAAAAATCAGTGAAAACCAAAAAACAAAAGGCCACAGCATCACAACACTGAAGCTGAAGAGATCCTGGGAGGTCTAACACCCTCACTATAAGTTTCCAAAATCAGAGTTGTACTAAGCAAATGAAGCAAGACTCAAACCCAGATCCTGTGGGTCTAAATCCAGCACTATCTGCTGTAAGCAACAAAAACATTTAAATGAATAAACTTCCTGCTTCTAAACTTCCTAGTATTGTACCTTTCCAACCCTCCCCACCAAGTTCTGCTACTCTCTGGTTCTTAATAAGAATAAGGCCTAAGTATTTTAAGTCTATTTAGGGAGCCAATGTTTCCATTACAAAACTATATACAGGGGGAAACTGAGTAACTCAGTGGGTTGAGAGCCAGGTCTAGAGATGGGAGGTCCTCAGTTCAAATCTGGCCTCAGGTACTTCCTAGTTGTGTGACCCTGGGCAAGTCCCTTAACCCACCATAGATAGCAAAGCAAAAAAGGGATTTTTATTTCTGGGTGCAAGTAAAAAAAAATAAACCATTAACCCAAGTTGGCTCAAAGTGTAACAATAGTATTTATTATCTACAAATTACCTTTAGCATCTCTGGTAACTTGTTTTTCAACAAGATGAAATCTATTCTGCCGAAAGCGTTACCAAAAGTAGAATAATCAAAGAATAAGGTTAAAGTATATAAATTAATCTGGTACCCAAACAAAACAAGTTACAATGGCAGCTGCTGGCCCCTAATGGCTTCACAAAGTAAATCAATAGCAAGAAGAAACAACATTAGGACAGATGAAAACTCAAAGTAGAAATGTACATAACCTCAAGCTTGCCTAAACTATTTTCAAATTCTAGGAAAATAAATGTCACTTCTACAATTCTCTTTCCAACTGAACCATTACTGTCATTAATTGTAAAACCCCTAAAAGCTACAGAAAATGGACAGAGTAATGGGGAAAAGTGCTGATATGAATGGCAAATACCCACCATATATATATATATATACCCCACATTTCTTGGTCCCCTAAAAAAATCTTTCCCTGTGAAGTAATGGAGTGCCAATGAGTGTTTGAAAAATCAAACAAAATCCAGAAAGTAAATTTCTTGAGCCATTTATTAGTCTTTCTGGATAGTGTGCTTTCTGGTAATGCTTACTTTGCCAAAATTTTAATTCCTTGAAGATAATGATATCTAGGAACTGATCAAGAGAAGTCAACTGAACCAAATCCTAACAGAATGAAAATGGTCATCAATCTTCTTCAAAACAACAGGAAAGTATAGAGTAAAGCACACTGGATTTTTATCAAGCAAAATTAGTTTCTAATTACATCTTTGCTACTGATTATGTGGGTCAATCAACAAGTTTTTATGTACCTACTATATGCCAAGCACAGCTAGTTGGCACAATAAATCAGAGTGCCAGACCTAAAGTCAGGGAGACATATTCCTGAGTTTAAATCTGGCCTCAGATGCTAGTTGTGTAACCCTGTTTACCTCAGTTTCTTCATCTGTAAAAAGAAGTGGATAAGGAAATGGCAAACCACTCTAGGATCTTTGCCAAGAAAACTACAAATTAGATCACAAAAAGTCAGACAATGTGTAAGGTCCAAACAACAAAAAAAGTGACAGGTACTGTGCTGAGTTTTGATGACACAAAGAAAAACAGAAAAGTTACCAATCTCAAGGATCTTGGAGTGGGTGTGGGGACATGCAAACTACAGACAAACAAGACATATACAGGATAAACTGAAGGTCATCAGAAGGATGACAAGGAATTGAGCCATCCTATAGAAAGTGAGTTTTTAGCTTGGAACTTGAAGGAAGCCAAGAAGGGAAAGAGAAGATGAGTGGGGTAGAGAATTCCAGGCATGGGAGAAAGCCAGTGAATAAGCAGTCAGGAGATAGAGCATCATGCAAGTAACAGTAAGAAAGTCATTATCACTGGATCACAGAATACAAAGGGAAAAATAAGGTATAAGAAGACTAGAGAAGTAGGAGACAATGTTATTAAGGACTAAAAGACAGAAATTATATATTTGATCCTGGATATGATTGTGAGACAGTGAAGTTAAATGAGAGAAAAGGGGGGGGGGGGGCGGGTTAGCTGCATTTTAGGAACATCAGTCTGATAAATGAATGGATGATGAATTAGAACTGGGAGAAATTTTAGGTTGGGAAACCAACCTGAAGGTTATTTTAAGAGTTCTGACATGAGGTAATGAGGACCAGGGAGGAGGCAATGCCAAGAGGAGAGGAGACAACTCAAATATCACCATTAACAATTTCACCTCTAGGCCTCATTTTCCTCAAGGGGAGATAGATTAGCATAATCCATAAATAAGTCCATTTTAAATAAGGATAAGACCCATAGCTATCAAAATCCAGGATTTTGTACAATTTTGTACATAATACATACATTTTGTACAAACAATGCAAATTGTTTGCAGTTGCCTCCCCCATTAAACTGGGAGCTCCTAGAAAGCAGGGACTATCTTACACTATTCTTTGTATCCCCAGGATTTAACATAGTGCCTGGCATATAGTAGGCAGTAGGCATTTCATAAATGTTTATTGAAGCACAACAGTTTGGGAGAATGGGGCAGAAAGTACTTTTCCCCAAGTTTTATTGCCACAAACATTTGCCCTCAAGTCAAGTCTACTTGTTCCCCACACACAAGAGGCCTTTTATCCATTCAACAAATGATTATGGAATGCCCACATTAGAGGGGCAGTGTGGTACAAAGACTGATGGCTTAGGGTCCAGTATACCCAAGTTCTAGTTCTGTCACTGATAAATACCTTACTTTCTACAGACTTCTGAATTCCTCCACTTGTAAAATGAGGACCAATTAACTCTAAGGTTTATCGCCCATCTCAAAGCATTCTAAGTGTCAGATAAAGGTGGGAAATTAAAGGAAGAAACAACAGAATCTTTTTAGGATGAATAAGACATGGGGAAAATTTGTACTTTGTCAATAGAGCTGAGAGCTTAAGCAAGAGACTTTTATAATTATTTCTAAAACAACAATAGTGGTAGTCTCTTGGTTACCAAGAATGACAATGAAAACAACAATACCAACATTTATAAAGTTCTAAGTTTAGTAAAGCACTTTATAGATATTATCTTATTTATCTTCTAGTAGATATTATTATACTCATTTTTAGAGTTGAAGAAACTGAGGATCAATGAGGTTAAGAGACTTGTCTAGGGTAACAGATAAGTCCAAGCAGGGATTTGAATTCAGTTCTTCCTAAATGAAAGTCCAACATCACCCCCTAGATGCCTGACTTATGCAGTTTTTGTGTACTAAACACAAGCAAGATGGTTATGGAAATCATTCTATTGGTAGTGTTCAAACACAGAGAAACAAAAACTAATATAAAAAGGTAAAATTAACACAAACTAGATTGTATAAAGGACAATTGACCTCCTAGAGGAAAAATAGCCAATATTTATAACAGTTAATAGTTAACTGACATAGTTCTTTTAGGTTTACAAAACACTTTACAGAAATTATCTCATTTGATCTTCATTACAGCCATGACTTAGGTATTACAGGTCTTATTATAGAATGTAAGCTCCTTAAGAATCTGGATTGTTTCATTCTTTATATTTGTATCCCCAGCATTTAGCACAGGACCTGACACCATGTATGCGCCTAATAACTCTTTGTTAAAGGTTATTCACAGTTTTACAGATGAGGAAACCAAAACCCAAAGAGTCGCAAGAGTCTTACCCATGGACACCCAGTTAGTATCTTAGCTGGGACTCAAACAGAGGCCTCAATGACTCCAAGTCCAATGCTCTTTCTACTATTCCATGTTGCCTCTATAGTTCACTCTAACATTTTCCTGTAATCAGTAGAAAGAGTTCTGGATTGCCTCTATAGTTCACTCTAACATTTTCCTGTAATCAGTAGAAAGAGTTTTGGATTCACAGTCAAGTTTTAATCCCAGCTATCACTTGAAGGACCTTGGAAAAGTCATAGAACTTCTTTGGATTGAAGTCTCTGCATTGGGGAGGTCGGAGGAGATCACTTTGAAGGTCCCTTTCCAGCTACCCATCTAATACCACTCTTCCTACCCACATTCTATGATCTAGCAAAAATTCCATCTTATTCTCACTTGGTAACCTTAAATAACATAACCTTATATTCCTAGGTTCAGTGACTATCCTTATGTCTGTAACTTTTATCTCACCACAACTCCAGACCCACATCAACTACTTCTTGCATAGAAGAATGGCTATTTTACAGACACAACAAACTTAACAAGTCCGTGCAAGCTCCTTGCAAGCAAATCTTTCCATTCTTTTCTATATGCATCACCAGGGCCCAGAAGTGTCTAGGCACTTTAAGAGGTGCTTACTTTAAGAGGCGTTTAATGAATGTTTTTGATTGATTAGTGACCAAAACAGAATCCACTCTTTCCCCCAAAACTGACTCCTCTAAAAAAATGTCTTTGCTTCTTTTGAGAGCAAGAACATTCTTCCAGTATTTCAAGTTCTTAACTGAGTGCCTTACTCTCCCTCTCCCAATAAATTCAACCTGGTGCCCAATCTTAATGCCCTTTCTACCTCAACCTCACTTACATCTATCCTTACAATTCAAAGCCCTAATTTTAGCTCAAGTCCTTATCATCTCTTAGCTATACAGCTGCAATAACTCCCTACTGGTCTCTCCTCCCTCCAATATATCCTGCACAAAACTTTGATTGATTTCCTTTAGCAAATGATGTCATTCCCTTACCCAATAAACTTCGGTGGCTCCCTATTGCCTCAAGAATCAAATATAAACTCCTCTACTTGGGTTTTAAATCTTCAGACAACCTGGCCCCACCCTACCTTTAGAGACTTATCATTAATTACTCCCCTTCAGGATGGTCAAGCCACCAGGTTTTTTTCTTGGTTTCCTTTATAGAAGGCCTCTTTTCTCTATTGTAAGGATACACTGGTTGTCTCCCATATCTAAAACATTTTTTTAAATCATCTCTCCAAAATGCACAGCTTCCTTCAAAATAAGTTATAGCACTTTCTAATCCATGCATTTCCTGATCTCCCAAACTGCTAGTTCTTTCCATCTCCAACATAACTTGTTTTTTTATTTCATATTTATTCTACATATATACATATATATTTATATGGGTATAATGTGCTTACAAGCTTGTAAGCTTTTTGAAAGGATTGCATCATTTTTTGGTTTTGTATGCCTAAGGTCTAGAACACTAGCCAGCACATAGTAAAGTATGAATAAATTGCCTGTTGATTGATTTGGGTGTATGATATACTTACTAGAAAATTATTTTCCTGCCCTAATTTTCAGCCCCGATTTCTTTGGTTCTGAAAATGGATTCTCTCTGGCCTAGCAAAATCCATTCAGAATAAGATAAAAATGCAAGGTAATGCTAATATACACACTACTGCATTCTACTAATTAGTTTTATATTTCTGGTTTATTTCAATGTATTACTGTATTATGTATTAAAATGAGAAACTGATATTCATGAAACATGTCTTCTGCACATACACATAAAATCCTATTGAATTTCTTCTGAATCAAATGGGGTATTCTTTTTACACATTGTAAGGAAGAGGGATAATAAATGAAAAGAGATGCTCTGGGATGTTAAACCTCACTTTTTAAGAGAATGTCAAGATCAGACCAGATAGTTGTTCTCCCCCAATCCTAGATCACTATTGACTCCACATATGTTCACCTGTTAGTGAAAGAAGCAACATAAAAGCTCCTAACCCCAGTAATTGCTGATAAATCTCAGGAATGAACTGGTCTAATTTGTGAGGTTCAGAGCCCTACCTTGAGGATTAAGGTCCGGTATCGCCCCCTGCCAGTGGATCAGAGGAAAGCCAAGAAACGCTATTATGAAATCAGATCAGTGGGGCAAGCCAGGAGCTTAATAGTCCAGCAATTCACCCAACATGGATGGCTAAGCAACCTTCAGATTCAAATCAGCCTCTTTTCTTCAGTCACATAGGCAAGAAAATAGCGAGAAGTCCGGCCTAGTCTCTTAACCCCACTAGAGAAACCCACTACAATATCACCCAAATACGCACCTATGCACCCGACACCCCCCTCCCCATCTCTCGGTGGCATTGCATAATGCATGCACACTGTCAAGTGAAGTTGTTCCATAAATGCTTCGTGGGAGACTGGAAGATGGGGGTGGGGGTGGATGCCATGTTTCGGGAGTCACTCGTGCCCGGCAGAGAAAATCCCGCAGTGGATCCGGTATGGAAAAGTACCGCCTCGAAGGCGCCTGTGACAGGCTGCCGGCCCCACTGCGTCCTCGGCCCGGGCCCCTCAATGTGACACCCCGCGGACCGAGGCCCCGCCCCGGCTTCGGAGGCCCGGGCAGGCCAGCCCGCGCCCCCACGTGCCGGGGCGCCCCCTACCCACCCCCTGCCGAAGCGAGCCGTCCCCCCCCACCCGCCCGCAGGCCCTTGCCTCAGACACCTCCTCCTCCTCTTCCTCCTCTTCCTCCTCCTCCTCGTCTTCGTCGTCGTCGTCTTCGTCGTCCTCGTCCTCCTCACTGTTGTTGCTGCTGGGGCCGCCGGGGCCCGGGCCGGCGGGGCCGTGGTCGCTGTCGCTGCTGCTGTCGCTGCTGCTGGGGGGGTGGCAGGTCCGGCTGCGCTTGGCCTTGGGGTTCTGCGGCGGCGGCTTCTTCTTAAGGAGCAGGTCGCACACCCGCACCAGCCCGCGAGGGGCCGGGGACGAGCCGCCGCCGCCCCCTCCGGGGCCACCGAGATCCCCGGGAGCGGGGGCCGCCGCCGCTGCCGCTGCTGCCTCCGGGGTACTACCGTCTCCCTCCGCCTCTGCCGGGGCCGTCGCCTTCTCCATTCCCGGGACCGGGCCGGGGGCGCGGGGGCTCCGCTCAACCGCGACGGGACCACTCCGCGGTCGGGGCCGGGGCCGCCGCTACCGCCGCCGCTGCCGCCGCCGCCGCCACCGCCTCGGTCACCTCTACTGCCGCCGCCGCCGCCGCCGCCGCGGCTCCGCCAGCTCTCACCACCTCTCGCGATACTGAGGGCGGGGAGCCGTAGCGCCCTCCGCGGGGCGGGGAGGATCGAGGAAGGGGGGGCTGCGGAGAAGAGGGAGGCCCGGGGGGAGGGAGCCGAGCGGGGAGACGGGCCCCAATCAGCCGGAAGGACGGAGGCAGGCGGAGAGAGGAGGGCCTCTCTTTGGCTTCCGTTCCTCGGCGCTGGAGGAGGGGGCTGCTGCCCACGAGCCGGTGGCCAGGCTGCCTCGGGTGCCTTTCCTCTTCGTACTACCTCAAATACATACACACACACCTACCTTCCCTCCCCGTTTCTATTCCCTCACCTCCCTCTAGCTCCCTCCCTCACCACTGAGGAGCGAGTACTGCGCAGCCGCGACCGGAAGCGTCACTGACGTCATCAGGCCTCGCCGCACGCTGCGCGCGCCGGCCTTAAGTTTGGCTCTCACGGAAGCGAGCCCTTTGGAGATTGGAATGAGGATGGAGATGTTGGGGTTGAGGGAGGAAACGAGCGCGAGGTTTATCTCATCTCGACCCAGGGCCGCTGTACAAACGGCCCTCCGGGTCTGAGCAGGTCCTGCACGAGCCTGGCAGCCTGAGAGGGCAGAGGCGCCGCAAGGAGAGACCGACGGCCAAGCTCGTTCCGGGGACCCTCCTCCCCCAGGAGCCCTTCAGGGCGACGAACTTCGAGGCGGAGGGCCCTCGGACCAAGGAGTGCCTTCGGTCTGTGACGTGACCCAGCGCGGCCTAGACACACGGGATGGAGACAAGTAGATGGATAGATAGATGACAGACAAAAAGAAATAGCTGGATTGAAGGAGAAAGACGATAGATGAGAGAGGAAATATGCATATATATACCTCAGTTTCCCCACATGCAAAGTGGGACGTGTGGTAACTATGTCCACTTCCGGTTTTTCTGCACTGGACAGAGCAATTAAAGATGTTTTCCGTTATCTCTAAGCAGTTGTTTTCATCTTCATTAATGAAGCTATCTCTTCCTCCTCTCCTGCACAGCTAGACTTCCACCATTAGGAAAAGGGGGGAAAAAATTCAGCAAAACTAACCACATCTGCCGAGTCAGATTTTGCAATGGTCTACACCCCTGGTCTCCCACTTTCTCGGGAAAGACAGGTGCATTTTCTTATACCTAGGGCCATGCTTGGTCATTATAAATATAAATACTGGGGAAGACAGTATTCTGTGTATTCTGATTGCTCTGGAATCCCAGAAAAGTTGTTTGTTTTCGGCTTATTTAAAGAATTAGTCTCAGGATACCTCAGTGAGCAAAATTGGCAGCTACTTAAATTTTTCATGTTATATATAAAGTTGTTTCCTCCCAAAGGGAAAATATATATATATATATATATATATATATATATATATATATATATATATATATATATATATATATAAAGAAATGTGATTTAAGAGTACCAGATTATAAAGCGGTAATTATCAAAACTACTTGGTACTGGCTAAGAAATAGAAAGGTAGATGAGTGGACCAAAACCTACATACAACAAACTTAGATCTGAGATCACTAAAAGTTTACATCTATGTGACCCTCATTGAGTCATTTAACCTCTTAGTAACCCAGTGTGTTCTTTAAGATTCTTAGTTTCTAATCTGCCTTGAGTTCATTAGGAGTTCCTATACCAATAACATCACAGATCTGACTAAAAATTTTTAAAACAACAAAATACACACTTCTATAAAAAATGATTCTTATATGATACTTGAAAGATAGTAATTTAGGAGGAGCAGAATATCATGATTACCATAAATATAGCTAATTCCAGGATAATCTCATACATAAGTCATCCAAACCTATTTTTAAAAAATGAGAAAACCAGGGCTCTGAAAGATAAAATGATTTACCTATAATGATGGCAATAGTAAAGGGAGGACCTTGGTTTTCAACCATTACCCTCCTGCTACAAATCTTTCCCACACTGCTAGTCAATAAAAATTAAACATTTTAGTTGTAGCATACCTAAATTGTCCTAACCAAAGGTGTTTTGCAAAATATGAATGCACATAGCATCTTTTATAGGGAAGGGTCTGAGGAACCTGGAATATTGCACTGCCATGTAGAGATTTTGGAAGATGCATAGATATTTGAAAAGAAGTTTTAGTATGCTAACCAAGAGTTTATAATAAACCTTTTTAATTGGTTTTGTAGCTGAACCTGGGGTGCTTTCTAGAGGAACTAGCAGACTAAACTAGAAGTCCTCCTCTTCAGCTATTTTGCTCTTTTTGAAATTCTATTCTTTGCTTGACTCCCTTTTCTGACCACATCCAATAAGAGACTACTGCAAGAGGACAGTCTGAGGCCAGCCAACAGTAATAGACCCTGGCAATGTTGCTATACTTGGAGGTGAATTTAGAAGGAACAAGCCACTATAGAAACTATTCCTAAATCTTGACCCATTTTTTCCTAGGAACAATACAGGAGAAAGTTCATCCCTGAGGTTTTGGGAGGAGATACTTGCAATAATATTAAAAGTAAATATCTTTTTGTAAAAGCTAATTGATGTTAAGTAGTTAAAAAAGAACTGAGTTGTTAATCACTGATGACTCAGTAGGGAAATGATGGTTGGCATTAAGGACAATAAAAGTTCAAGCTAATAACATTAAATGAGACACCCTATTTGCAACCAATATTGTGGATTAGAAGAAAACAATATAAGCCAGTTTGCCTAACACCAAGAAAGGGCTAAGTTAAGAATATGAAAAAATAAAAGAAAATATGAGGTATTTCATATAAAAAATAATCTGGAATACATCAGAGAATCATAATTTAAGAATTGTTAGGCCACTTGAAAGATAGGATTTTTAGAAAAGAGCCTGCATATTATGTTTCAACTAGTAATGAAAGAAAACTGCCAAAATATACTAAAACCAGAGGACAAAATAAAAACAGTAAAATAATCATCTCCCGAAAAGATCCTCAAAATGAAAACTTTCAGGAATTTTATAGTCAAACTCTAGACCTTTTGAAGCAAGGGGGAAAAAAGAATGCAAGCAGACAAAAAGAAAGAGTTCAAGTACTAAGGAAACAAATAGGATCACACAAGTTTGTCACCATAAATAAGAGGGGACAGCTATGTAACACAATATATAGAGTACCAGACCTGGAGTCAGGAAGACTCATCTTCCTGAGTTCAAATGTGGTTTCAATCATTTATTAACTCTATGACTCTAGGCAAGTCAGGTAACTGTTTGCCTCAGTTTCCTCATCTGTAAAATGACTGGAAAAGAAAATGGAAAACTATTCTAGCATCTTTGCCTAGTAAACCCCAAGTAGAATCATGAAGAGTTGGACACAACTGAAATGACTCAACAACAACAACAACAGCAAAAATCCATAAAGTAAAAGATAATATGGAATACAATATTCTAAACAGCAAAAGTAAAGGTTTGCAACCAAGAATAACTTAGCCAGCAAAACTGCATATAGGGGAAGAAATGGATCTTCAACAAAATATTGATTTCCAAGCATTCCTAATGAAAAGAAAGAACTGAGTAGAAACTTTGAAATAAAAATACAAGAATCAAAAGAAACTTAAAAAGTAAACAAGAATAAGAAATAATAAGGAAATAAAAGATATACTCTTTTTTTTTTAATAACCCTTGCCTTATATCTTAGAATCAGTATTAATTCCAAGGCAGAAGAGTAGTAAGGGCTAGACAATAGGAGTGAAGTGATTTGCCCAAGATCACATAGCTAGGACATATCTGAGGCCAGATTTTAACCCAATACTTCCCATCTCTGGCTCTATCCATTGAGCCACCTTGTTGCTCCAAGAATATATTCTTTATAATGGAAAGGGAGAAATATTGCAAGTATCCTTCAGAATCCTAAAGTCAGCAAGAGTAATTATAGTAGTAGTAGTCTCTTGGTATCCGAGGATGACTATTGTCTTTGTGCATTTTTGTGCACAAAGACACTTGTGCATGAAGATTTAAGTGGAAAAGTCAATGCACAGAGACAGTCCCACTCTCTTGGCGTTGGAAGCCTGGGACCAATGGCACAAAAAGTCGTTACACCTGGAGACTTCCTCAGCTGCATTGGATGGCCTTGTTGTCTTTTGTGCTCCAACACACCCTAAGCACTACCCAGTGCCTTGCTGCATCGCCATCTCAGCCGTTGAACCTTCTTATTTGTTTCTTCCGTCTGTTCAGCTGAAGCAGTCTTCACATGCTGGGTGAGCAAAGCCCTAGTTCACCAGGGATCTATGACCCGATGGCTACCCTCACAAGGTTTAGCCGGCTTGTCGAAGCCATTGCCTGGGGTGTGGCCAATTTGGATATGTGGCAGCTCTCCAGCCTCTGACCCTCACCTGACACCCAGCTCTCACTTGTGGCAAGAGTAATTATAGAGTCAAATAAGACTGCAAGCTTGAAGTGATTTTGTCATGTTTTAATGATTTTAAAAAAGAAAGGGAAGAGAAGGACAAAAGGACACATTAAGAGAAATAGGGAAGGGGGAGAGAAATTATCTAATATTAAGAGAGTTTGCAAGTCTATACAAATGAGAAAGAAATTGGAAGAATAGCTATCACTTGAACTTCACTCTTACTTGAACTGGCCAAAGAAGGATAAAACATAAGAGTTTAAGGTGGAGTTATATTCAACACAGTAGGGAAATGGGAACATGTACAAAACAAAAAGGAACAAAGGAAGACTGTAGCTTTGGAGAGGGATAAATAAAACAAACATTAAGCTCAGAGAAAGGGTCTTGAAGTGATTTTAAAGGGAAAGAAAAGCCTGTGATAAAAAAGGGAGTGAGGTACAAAGAAAGGAAAAATTAAAACAATAGGAGAGAGGGAAATACACATGAATGTTATGTAAAATTTAAACATTTTTGCACAAATAAACTCAAATACAGTTATTATTACAAGATCAACTTGGAAAAATTCTTTGCAACAAGGTTCTCTAACAAAGGTCTAATTTTCTAGATATATAAAGAATTAATTAAAATTTACAAGAATAAAAGTCATTCAACAAATGATAAATGGGCAAAGGATATTAATAGGCAATTTTCAGAGGAAGAAATCAACATAGCCATATTTTTAAAATATTCCAAATCACAAATAACAAAATCAATGTAAATTGAAGCAAAATTTCACACTCATCAGATTGATAAAAGTTCATTGTTGCAACTGTTGCCAGAGCTGTGAATTAATTCAGCCTTTATAGAAAACAATTTGGATCTATATCACCAAAGTTACTAAACTCTGCATACCTATTGACACAGAGATACCAGTACTAAGAGGTCAAAAAGGTCTTACGTGCTCCCCAAAATATAGTAGCTCTTTTTGTGCTGGCAAAGTACTAGAATGCCTGAACAAATGTTTGTATATGAATAAAATGAAATAATATTGTGCTATATGAAATTATGAGGGGACCTGGGAAGGCTTTTAGTTAAGAGAATAAAACCAGGAGAATATTGTGCATTGTCACATCAGTGTTGTAAAATAAACAGTTCTAAAAGTCTTAAACTGATCGACGTAATGATCAATCACAATTCTAGAATAATAATGATAATACAGAATGCTATACATCCCCTGATAGAGGCAGAGAGGTAGGCAATAGATGAATGACATGGTATTTTTTAGTATTGCAAGAAGGGAATTTATTTTGTTTAGCCATACTTATCACAAGAATTTTTGTTTGGGATTTTGTTGATTTTAGGGAGCAAAAAAATGCTTGAAAATTATTTTAAAATAAAAGAAATCTCAACTTCCAGTACCCCTAGAACTCTAAGAGCATATATTGCCTTTTTTCTGAGAAAATGAGGCTTGAGAGGTACTACATTATATTTTCAAAGTAAAAAATTCCTCTTTTAAATTTATTAATTAATTTTAATTTAGCTTAATTGATGACAAATGGTTCAATGGAATTGAGAATCAAGTCACTGGAATCTTGCAATGGAGGAAATCCAACCAGTGGGAGCTCAAGTTAATATAATTATATATTTTTTAAAAACCTCCCCAAACTCAGTATTCAGGGTACCCCTAGAACCATGAGGGACTGAAACTATGAGCCTGATGGGGTAAATTAGACTACAGAAGGAAATTCAGAGATACATGGGATAAGATTGAATGCTTAGCATTTTTGAAACCCCATGGAGAGATTTTCTGCCTGTGATTTTTGGTTTGGGATATCCAAATTGGCAGAATCCTGCAGTAGCTGGGGGGAAATTCTTTGTTTTAGGATGTAATTGCATAGCTATTTTTCTTGTGTGTATCTTTCCTTAATGTCACTTTCTTTTGAGATGATTTTATGCAGACTTTTTTTTGCATTTGTTGATTAAGTTCTGTTACTGGTTTTATTATTGAATCCTATATAAATATTGATATTGAGAGGTATGAAATTTTATCACTAAAATGCTGATGCTTGATTGAGAAATGATTCATATTTTAGGAAGTGTTAAACAGATCTAGATTGTTTGCCTTATTGTAAAATACGTATTTTCTTTTTTCCTTTTTAACTTAAAATTTTTGTTTTCAATTACATGGAGAAAAAATTTTTTTTTTTTTAAAAACCCTTACCTTCTGTCTTGGAGTCAATACTGTGTATTGGCTCCAAGGCGAAGAGTGGTAAGGGCTAGGCAATGGGGGTCAAGTGACTTGCCCAGGGTCACACAACTGAGAAAAATTTTTAACAATTGTTTTCTAACATTTTGCAATTCAGATTCTTTCCTTCCATCCCTCCCTGCTTCCCCAAGGAAGCAATTAGTCTGATATAGGTTATATCAGTGCTTTCATGTAATACATATTTCCATATTCTCCATGCTATGACAGAAGACACATATCATACATACAATAAAATAAAACTTATGAAGGAAATAGAGTGAAAGTTGGTGTGCTTTGATCTGTGATCAGATTCCAATAGTTCGTTCTTGGGCTATGGAAAACATTCTTTATTATAGTCCCTTGTTGTTAAAGGCCCAGGTGTTAAAGGGCTGGACTGGGACCAGGGTTCTGCAGGTAAGGAATGGGGAAAATAGTAAGAGAAAATATAAAGGTAGAAATAAGAAGGATCTCACCTGAAGATAAGGGTGAGGGAACAGATAAGAATCACAGTCACAATCACAGTGTGGGGTCAGAAGGGACCCAGTACTGGTGGTAATGAGTTCAATTTTATTGAAGGTAAAAACCACAGGAATTACAAACAATCGCCTGAGAGAAAGGTCCATGAGAAAGTGTAACAAGAATGTAGATAGTGCAGTTGGTAGAATAGTGGTTGAGGCAAGATAATGGTTCCAGGAATCATCTGGGGTTCATGGAACGGTCAGCAATCTTGTTATGGGAAACTAAAAGAAGGTGGACAGACCCTGAGAATTCAACCTCTGAGGAGGGTTCTCAGATCTTTATCTAAGATAGACCCAGAGATGTCAACCTCTGACATCTTGGGACCTTGTTTTGCTGATAATAATTTAGTCCTTCATAGCTGATCATTGTATAATATTTCTGTTACTGTATATACAGTTCTCCTGGTTCTGCTCATTTCACTTTGCATCAGTTCATATGAGTCTTTCGAGATTTTTCTGAGTTTATCCTGTTCATCATTTATTATTGTACAATAATATTCTATTATAACCATATACTACAACTTGTGTAGCCCATTCTCCAATTGATAGCTATCCAAGCACTTTCCAATTATTTGCCATTACAAAAAGACCTGCTAAAAATATTTCTGTAGAGGTAGGTTCTTTCCCACTATTTCTAAAGATCCTTATGTTCTGCAAGTCTATAGACCTGACTGCTTAAAAGATTCAAATAATCAGCCCTAGGTGCTTGATTTCTTTTCTTGGGAACCTTGCCCATCTTTGGGGTTTATTTGGACTTGTTTTGCTTTTTTCACTAACAACCTATTTTGTCCTACTGTCAGGCATGTCTGGAATTCCAGTAGAATTGCTAATGGCAAAGATCCAATGGGGAGTATTTGGGGTGCCTTTTATGATATGGACACATGTCAAAATTTACCTGGACCCCCCTAGAGAGAGAATTTTTTGTGCCCTGTGAAGAAAGGGACACATAGAAAATTTTTTTCCAAACTTCAGGAAACTGCATTATGGCTAAGGGAATCATGAAAGCACTTCAGCCAAAACAGTTTTGCTTTCTCTTCTAGGGTAGAGGGCTACTTTCAGTGGACCTCAGGACCTACTGTCAGGGAGAGCTCCATGTTGTTGGGAAATATATTTGGGAACCAGATTTCTTTCCTAGATGGGAATCTGGTTATCATTTTTTTCTTTTCCATATTGCTTTTGGGTTGAGGAAGGATACTTTTCTCAGCACTTGCAAAGTACTAAGGGAGAGTAACCTTCTTAAACTTTGTGATATGTCCATCATTGAATCTGCATGGCTTTGTATTAGGGGACAATTGTGATTTTTGCCTGTGCGAGTATGACTGTATAAGATCTTGCTACATCTCATATTTCGAGATTCTTTCCGAGGTGGCACTTTCGAAACAAATGAAACTTATGCCTCCTCAGAGCCCCATTGGAGATATTGATGATATGTTCAAAACACATCACAGTTAATTTGCCTAGGATGGCAAAATTTTCAAATGGAAGAAGAAGTAATGGTACTGGCTTAGCTACAAAGTGCCTCTAATTTTTTTTTTTAAACCCTCACCTTCCGTCTTGGAGTCAATACTGTGTATTGGCTCCAAGGCAGAAGAGTGGTAAGGGCTAGGCAATGGAGGTCAAGTGACTTGCCCAGGGTCCCACAGCCGGGAAGTGTCTGAGGCCAGATTTGAACCTAGGACCTCCCATCTCTAGGTCTGGCTCTCAATGCACTGAGCTACCCAGCTGCCCCCTCAAAGTGCCTCTAATTTTATTTGCCTCAGGGAGGAGGCTGGGGAGCCTGCTTCCAGGAGAGTCATGACCACTGTAGGAGAGAAAGTATTAAAAAAAATCAATTGGATGACCAAATAGCATTTGTACCAGGTCGGTAGGGATGGATAGTTTAATACATGAAAGTAACCTGAAGAGACTTTCTAGCAAGAATAGACATCCTATGAAAAATGCATGGAAATGATCAAATAAAATACTATAAAATTAAAAAAAAAAAAAAGAATAGACATCCTGTAACCAGTTCTGGCCTGCTAACCACATGGACCAGATTGTCAACGAGGATAGAAATGAAACTCAAGTAAATGCCTTCTAAAGGCCTTCATTGCCTTCTTTCTCTCTCTAAGCTGCTTAGCTCTTGCTTTGACTCCTTCACTCATATAATATAATGAAGACGTGGGCCTTCTCCTGAGGGTAGCTGATATGGGATCTCATGAAAACTGCATTCAGTTCTATGTCTCCTTATCTATTCTTTAATTTTAGGTGAAAAAAAGTGAGTCAATAAGCTCTGATTTTGTTGAGTATCAGAAGAAATGAGCCTCAGGAGTCTGGATCTATGCTGAGTTTTGCCATCAGCCTAGTATTACTGCTCCAAAGAACAAGCAGCGACCTTCAGGACCCAGCCCAGTAGTAGCCAAGGAAAGGACTTACCAGGCAGGGATGCTGCCTTTAGACATGAGTTTGGTGGGACCAATGTCATATTGAAACCATGCTAAATCCAGACCTCAAAGATCACAGAGAGTATGTCCCAAAATGCCGAGGGGAGCCGTGGGCAGGGTGGGGGGGGGGTGTTCGTACTTTCAGTATTGCTGTCTTCAAAATAGATAGTGTTTTGTAAAAGCTCATTGACGTTAAGGGATTTTTAATGAAATTAGAATGTTAAACGCAACGAGAAGACAGATCTTGTGTTGATGGAACTAGAGAGGGGGTCTCTCCAACCAGATGGTGTCTGGAGCTAGCTCATTCAAGCCTTTGAGAGCTGGATGTTAAATGTTCAATGTGAGCATTCCTATCTGAGAAATCTGCAAACTCGGGGCATTCTGTTGATTGTCCAGAGTTAAGAAAGTGATGGAGGCAGATTAAATCTCAGAGTTATAAACTATTATCCACTCCTCTTCCCAACTTCTCAGGACAGTCCTAGAACTTGGTGGGGGCAGTTGTGAGACTAGAAACTCAGTACAGAAAGTAATATATGCTGATTAATTATGATAGATAGAGCCACTTGTAAAACACTTCATATAAATTATCTGCTTTGATCTGCATAATAATAACCCTGTGAAATAAATACTATTATTATCATTCTCATTTTACAACTGAGAGTGAAGAGATTTAAGAGATTTACTCAAGGTCACATAACTAACAATGAGGCACTGTGCTAAGTATTTCCTAATTACTGCCTCATTTGATTCTCAACAACAAGCTGGGAGCTATGTGCTATTCTTATCCCCGTTTTACAGATGAAGAAATGGAGGCAAAGAGCATTAAAGTGACTTGCCAAAAGACTTGGAAACTGAGGGGATGTCCCTCAATTGGGGAATGACTGAACAAATTGTGGTATCTGGTGGTGATGGAATGCTGTTGTGCTCAAAGGAATGATAAACAGGAGGATTTCAGAGAGATCTGGAAAGACCTAAGTGAACGGATGCAGAGTGAAATAAGCAGAACCAGGAGAACATTGTACACAGTAACTAAAATATTTGATAGACTTGGCTACTAACAGTAATACAACAATCTAGGACAATTCTGAGGGACTTGTGAAAAGGAATGCTATCTGCATCTAGAGAAAACTATTGGAATAGAAATGCAGATGAAAACATATGATTTATCACTTGTTTATTTGAGTATATGATGTGGGGGTTTTGGTTTTATAAGATTATTCTCTTACAAAAATGAATAATATGGAAATATGTTTTGAGTATGTATAACCCAGTGGAATTGCTTGTTATCTCTGAGAGGGGTGGTGGAAGAGGGGAGGGAGACAACATAAATCATGTAACTTTGAAAAACTTACATTTGTTATTGGAATAAAATAAAGACAAAATAAAAAAAAGAATAAAAAATAAAGTGACTTGCCAAAATCACACAGCTGGGAAGTAAGTATCTGAGCCTGGATTTGAACTTGTCTTCTTGATTCCAAGCTAAGTACTTTTTCCACAGCACTATGTAGTTAGTAATTTAATCAAAGAAAAATCTGAATCTTTCACTCCAAGTTCTACTCTACTCCATCCACTTAGCAGCTTTTGGCCAAGATCAGAGCTACTCTTTGAACTCCTTTTAGACCTCTTTTCTGAACTGAAATTAACTATGTACTCCTTGACTGTCTCCCCAGTTCCTTAATTCAAATGTCATTAAGCCTTCTCATATTCCCTGAATGAGGCAAATGTTCCCAGGACTCTTCTCCCTCAAATGGAGAAGGAGCTGAGCATTCTATGATAAGGACATTTTTTAAAACTACCCCATCTGTCCTCTTTTATATAAAAACAATAATGGCCAGAGAAGACGGAAAAAGTGAATGATTCATGTCCTACTTTTCCCCAGCAATAAATCACAGCCAAGCTTCAGCAAAAAGTTGCCAAAAAAAAGTAAAATTATGCCTTCGTCTCATTCCCTTAATTGTCTGTAATGTTTTGCCCAATGCACTTTTGTGATAACAATTAATGATATTTAGTAGTATATGCATAGATCAATTTTTGGGAGAGTTCTGTGTTCCATCTTAGGTTTACAAGAAATCAATGCTCCAGAAACCTTCCTTTCCATGTTTTTCCCCCTTCTTTATAATGAACTCTGAAGCTTCACACAGTTCTTTCTGACACCTATTGGAAGGTGTGGAGATTACCCATCTAAACCAAACATTACCTGATATTTGTATAATATCCAAGATAAAATAATAAAAATAGCCAGCCTACTATATCCCAGGCACTGTGCTAAGGGCCTTACAAATATTGTCATTTTGATCAAATCACAACAATCCTGGGAGGTAGGTGCTCTTATGACCCCTACTTTACAGTTGAGGAAACTGTGGTAGACATAGATTAAGTGACTTGTCCAAGGTCACACAGCTAGTGTCAGTGGCTGAGATTTTAATTCAAATCTTCCTGATTCTAAAGCCCATGTTTTATCTACTGTACCACCTAGCCGCCTTGAAATAATGCCATTTTAGTAGTTATCACCCCTTTCTCTGTAGATAGCTACAGAGGCAATTAGGTGGTAGGGTCGATAGATCCCTGGCCTGGAATCAGGTAAGGCCTGAATTCAAATCCCACCTCAGACAGTACTTGTATGACCTTGGGACAGTCATTTAATATCACTTTCTTCATCTGTAAAATGAGGATACTAATAATATTTCCAAGGATTGTTTTAAGGATCAAATAATCCTTATTTGTATTTTGTACCTGTAAAGTACCTGGCATGTGGTAGATGTCATATAAATGCTATTATTGTTATTATTATTAGAATGGCTTTCAGAATGAGAGATTAAAAACGAGCCCAATTGGATGCAGTCAGTTTCCCATGAAATGTGAAAAAGAAGCAGCAGCAAGTAAGGCCAGACTCACTGAGGGCAAGGATATTCAGGAAAGTTGGAGAGTTTTTTGTTTTTGCTCAACTGAAGATAAACCCTGACAGACCTTTCATGCTGCCTTGAAATTATTTCTATGCTAGATCAGAGATTTTATTCAGGAAAACCGAAACAAAATACACAAATCTCTTGAATCCTCTTCAGCAATTTCAGCAAAATCAGAGAAGTCTGGATCATAGCAGTTCTGTTCTCACAAACAGATTTGGAGGGAGGATAGGATAAAGGCTGGACCTGAGATTTAATCACCAAGGGAACTCCCAGACTAAGCAAACTCCCAATATCACTGGAGGTCTGCCAACTTCTCTGCAATGTCTGGAAGCCCCAAATTCTTCCCACCTTCCACAATCAGACTTTTTTCTAAGCTCCCTTTAGTTCCTTCCCTAAACTGATTATCTCCAATTTTTCTTGTATGCATCCTAATTGTACACAGTTTGCATTGTAGTCTCTGTATTATACTGTGACAACCTAGGGATCTGGGGCTGTGTCCTTTCTGTTCCCAGTACCTAGCCCATTATCTGCATTTTGGCAGATGCTTAATAAATGTTTACTGCCTGATTGATATTGGGCAAGTCACTTAACCTATCAGCTTCAGTTCCCTCATCTCTAAAATGGGAATAATAATAGCATCTAGCTCCAAAAGTAAAAATAAGGATTAAATAACTGTGATTAATATGGTTAATTAAATTTATACTTTTTCAAACATTTAACTGATCTGTATTCCTGGTATAAATCCAACCTGATTATTGTGTATGATCCTCATCATTTATTTTTAGCCTCTTTGTTAATCTTTTTACTTAGATTATTTGTATGAATGTCTATTAAGGATATTGACCATAGTTTTCTTTCTATTTTGACTCCTCCCTGGAAATTCTTGTGAAAGAAGGAATTTAATAAAATCTTTTGCCATTCTGCACTTTACTTAATGTTAGATTTAATTGTTCTTTAATTGTTTAATAGAATTCACTTGTGAATCTATCTTGTTGTGAAGGGATTTTTGTGTGTAAAGTTGATTGATGGCTGATTCAATTTCTTCCTATGAAATGACAGTGGTTAAGTTCTCTATTTCTTGTTCAGTTAATTTGGGCATTTTATATTTGTGTAAATATTCATTTATCTAATTTAAGTTGTTGGAATTTGGGGGCATCTAGCTGAACAAGAGAAATTTAATAATATCCATTATTACTTCTTCATTTGTTGTGAATTCTCCTTTTTCATTTTTTTATACTGGTAATTTAGTTTTCTTCATTCTTCTCTATTGATTTAATTAGTTTGTTTTTTCTTTATAAAAACCAGGTGCTACTTTTATTGAATATTTGAAAAGCTTTATTTGTTCATTAATTTTGTTAATCAGTTCAATTTTGTTTTGAATTTTGTTAATCTCATCTTTCATGATCAAATTTTCTATTTTGGTGTCCAATTGCTTTTTTTTTTTTAAACCCTCACCTTCCTTCTTGGAGTCAATACTGTATTGACTCCAAGGCAAAAGAGTGGTAAGGGCTAGACAATGGGGGTCAAGTGACTTGCCCAGGGTCACACAGCTAGGAAGTGACTGAGGTCAGATTTGAACCTAGGACCTCCCATCTCTAGGCCTGATTCTCAAGCCACTGAGCCACCCAGCTTTCCCTCCCCCACATTGTTTTTTATTTTAATCTTTTGTTGGTTTTTGAGTATTTTTAGTTGCATTCTCATTTCATTTACCTGTTCTTTCTCTTTTTTTGTTAATAAAATTGTTTTGAGAGATATATTTTCTCCTGAGTACTCCAAAATTATGTCTTATTGTTGTCATTTTCTTTAATGAAATTGTTTATTATTTCTATTATTTATTCTTTGACCTACCAATTATTTAGAATTAAGTTAGACTCCAACTGATTTACAAACGTTTTTCAAAATAAATTTTATTGATGTCTTTAAAAAAAAAAAAACATTACCTTTTATCTTAGAACTGACACTGAGGATCAGTTCTAAAGCAAAAGAATGGTAAGGGCCAGGCAATTGGGGTTAAGTGACTTGCCCAGGGTCACACATCTAGGAAGTGTCTGAGGTTACATCTGAACCCAGGATCTCCCATTTCCAGGCCTGGCTCTCTATCTAATAAGTCAACTTACTACCCCTATTTTTTAAATTAATTAATTTGTTTGTTACACTAAAATACCCAGTTAACTCCCTCCCTAGCTCCCCTCCCCCCATTAGAGAAGGCATCATTTAACAGAAAGATAAATTTATATATAAAACTGTGTCTTTATTTGTCTCTTTTCATCACTTCTTTCTCTGGAGGTAGAAATATATGTTATTCTTCAAACAATATTTCCATTGTTGTGTATGATGTTCTTTTGGTTCTGCTTGTTGTACTCTTCATAATTTCATGTAGGCCTTTCAATGTTTTTCCAGAATTAACCCTGTTCATCATTTCTTATGGTGCAATCACATGCCACAACTTATTTAGCCATTCTCAAATTGATGGACATCCCTTCATAGAAAAGTTTTTCTATTTTTCTTGTTTTCTTATTTTCCTTAGGAAATAAACCCAATAGTGGTATTGGTGGATCAAAAGGTATATATATAGTTTTGTAATTTTGAACAGAATTCCAAACTGCTCTCCAGAACACTTGGATCAGTACATAGTTCCACCAACTGTGTGTTCCCATTTTTCCACATTTCCTCCAGCATTTCTCATTTTGCCCTTTTATCATTTTAACCAATCTGACAGCTGTAAGATGATATCTCAGAGTTGTTTTGACTTGCATTCCTATAATCAATAATTATTTAGAGCATTTTTTCATATACTTATATACAGCTTTTATTTCTTTATCCCAAAACTATCTGTTCATATCTTTTGATCGTTTATCAATTGGGAAATGGCTCATATTCTTCTATCTATGCTTTCAAGAGTTTTTAATGGGAGTTAGTGTTGTGTTTTGCCAAAACTTTTTTTTTCCATTTAATCAAATGATTTGTTACTTTTTTGTTGATGTAATCAATTATGCTAACAGTTTTCTTATATTAAACTATCCATCCCTACAGACCTGGTACAAATGCTATTTGGTCATCCAATTGATTTTTTTTTAATACTTTCTCTCCTACAGTGGTCCTTAATATAATTATTTGTTGTACTGGGTTCAGTAAAGGATGTTATAAGAATCTAACCAGCTATGGAAGCTATTTTTTTTCTTTCAGAATTGATTTATTCCTGAATTTCTTCCTATGAAATCATGTTGTTTAAACCTTCAATTTCTTGTTCTGTTGTTGTTGGGTAGTTGTTTTTCAGTCGTGTACAAGTCTTCATGACCCCATTTGGGGTTTTCTTGGCAAAGATATTGAGGTAGTTTGCCATTTCCTTCTCCAACTCATTTTACAGAGAAGGAAATTGAGGCAAATAGGGTTAAATGACTTGCCCAGGCAAGTGCCTGAATCCAGGTTTGAATTCAGATCTTCTCAGGCAGGTCTTCTTCTGTTAATTTGGGTATTTAGAAATGCTGTGCTATAAGAAATGAGGAAATGGATGATTTCAAAGAGATATAGGGGACCTTTATGAATTGATGCATGGTATAGTGAACAGATCCAAAAGAACAGTTTATACTATAACATCAATATTATTAAAATAACTAATTTTTAAGATTCTCAGAAACAAAGAATAAAATAAACAGAATCAGGAGAATAACTTAGATAAAAACAACATTGTAGAGACAACTTTGAAAGCTGTAAGAACACATTGACCTTCTGTGATTCCAGAGGATGGTTAAGAAAGCATGCCATCCATGAGAAAGAGATTTTGAATTTAGGGTGCGGACTGTGTTATCTATATTTTTGTGTACATTGGGGGAGTTTATTTTGTTTGACCATGCACATTTGTTACAAGAAGGTAGTTTTTTTCTTTTGTTTTTCCAGTGAGGTGGGAGGTAGGAAGGAGAAAGTTTAGATTTCTTTTTTTGTTTGTTTTTTAAATTTTAAAATAGAGATAGAGGAAGTGTTACAGATGCAGAATGTTGCATGTCCTTTCAAATGAGGTCATTGTGCTGTTAGTTTTACTCAATTGTTTTACTTTGTTACAAGAAGCCTTTCTTCTTGTGGGACTCATCTACAAATGTTAGTAATCTAAAAACAAAAAACATTTTTTAAAGGATTGAATAAAATAGCATATAAATAGCTTTGCAAACCTGAAAGCACTATATCTATGTATATATAATGCTAGCTATTACTATTATTATTAATTGGTGAGTTATTTAGAGAAATAAAAAATTAAGGAATATGCCTAAAGAATTATTAAATTAAGGAATTATATATATTAATTTATATATAGTATTAATTTATATATAAATTAAAATTAATATTAAATTAAGGAATTATATATATTATATAATAAATTAATAAAAATTAAGGAATATGCCTATTAGCAAGTGTGAAAGTCACAGCTTGGAATCAGTTTTTCTTAACTCTTAGGATCAGTTCTCCATTTATTAAATCATGTCTCTCATGTGGAGAAATATGAAGGAGATACATATTCACAGAGAAGTAAATATTTTAAAACATACATGATACCCCAAAAGTCTTAATTCAACTTAAAGCTTAAATAACTTAAAACCATTCTAGGACTCTTGGATCTCTCTGTCTCTGTCTCTGTCTCTCTTTCCTCCCCCTTTCCCTCCTTGATTTCTCTCTCTCCCTCTCTCTGACTCTGTCCCTTTCTGCCTCCATCTCTTTGTATGTGTATATATGAATATTTATGCATATACAGACCTTTGTGCACGCATTTGTATGCACTATATATGAATGTATTCCTTCACTGGCCTTCCCAGGAAGAAAGAAGGGTCAAAACTACAGAACACTCAGAGACATCCGCAGCTTGATATTGCAACTCTACCCTGTCAAGCATGTTAGGGACCTTGAGGCCCAGGCAGAAATCCCAGGAGAGTTAAATGTGCCATTTCTGATGCTACTAAGAATGATGGTTCCAGCTTTCCCCATATTTAGTGTGTGGTTAAGAGCCACGTTTCCTAGCCTTAATCACTTGTGCTTTGGAGTTTCAGAAGATATATGATGTAAAAATCCATTACTTAAGGCTCTTGGCTAATAGAGGCTGAAGCTCTGGGCAATGCTAGAATGCTTGAGTTTGTTGTCAAACCCTTTAGCAAGGTGAAAGAGTTCTGCCAAGAAATCTGGCTATACAGGGAACCTCAGGATAGTGAAGTGAGGGAAAGCTACCAAATAGTTGAGAAACTGAGCAACTTGCCTATTTACAAAATAGCTCTAGAGAGGTTTAGACCCTACAAAGATAATGTGCCACACATTGAATGACCTCAAGTTGTTAGTTGTTAGTTGGACTTTGGGGTGAGCAGGTGGAAATGAATGCCAAAGAGCCTAGAGCAACATGACAGCCCAGAAGATTTGATGAGTGGAATGGGTTTGGGTGTGTGGGAGCCCATTTATATTGGATTGTGAGAGCCACCTACTAAATTTTCAACATGAGCATCAACATTTTGGAAATGGAGAAAATACAAATCAGGATTTGATTTTGTTTCATTGATTGGATTTAGTAAGTGCTGGAGAAAATGTTATTAATTCAAATTAAACTTTAAAGTGTATTGTATATATGCTTTTTTTTTTTTTTTGTAGAGAGGAAACTGGTAAATATTTACCAACCCTGGGTCTTTTGCTTAGGAGACCATGGTAGAAGTGCAACTGATTTTCTGGTTATTGACCAATCTAATTTTGATGCTTCAGGAAAAATGGATAATGTGGATAACAGCTAAATGTAGCTGACCCTGGGAAGAGCCTCTGCTCAGACTGGAGGGAAGACTGAGCCTAGAGGTAATTCTTTTCATCCAGAATCCTAATTGTGGAAGCTTCTATAAAACAGAGGGTACCTGCAGGATAAAATGATAACTAGTTTCAGCCACCAATAGGTTTAGGATTGGAATTGTAGGCCAGTAGGTCTGATAGCTGAAGTGGGAACCATGGAATTACTGATCTAATTTAGCCACTAATCAAACTCAGTTATGATGCTTTGAAACAAACAAACAAACAAACACAAAGGAACTTTTTTCAATAGCTTGACCAAGTTTGTTTGATGGAGTGTATGAAGTATGTATATACTAATATGTACAGTGGATAGAGTGTTAAGCCTGGATTTAGGAAGACTCATTTTCCTGAGTTCAATTTTGGTTGTCAGTTACTTACTTGCTGTGTAACCCTGGGTGAGTCACTTTGCCCTGTCTGCCTCAGTTTCCTCATCTGTAAAAAGGGCTGGAGAAGAAAATGGTAAGCCACTCCAGTGTCTTTACCAAGAAAACCTTAAATGGGATCATGAGGAGTAGACTATGATGGAAAAATGACCAAACAACAAATATAGTTTGTATTCTGTATATGACTGTAACATGCTTATGACATGTTTTCCCCTTTGCTAGGTGCTACTGATGTTAAATTTGTTTGATGTGAATGTAGTGTTAATATGGATGCTGGTATTTGCCATTTTTCATGTATGTACCATTCATACATGTTACTTAGTCATGTAGCTTTGTATGTACTGCTATAAATGTACACTTTCTATATGCATATTTACTTTGTTTCTCCATGTGGCTTATAGATTGGTTACTGTATATAACTTACTCTATGTGATATAATTCCATATTGCCCAAGATGCATTTTGATGTGAAAATATATTCCTAATGCATGGTACGTGATACATGAGCTATAAGAAGTGGCATGTAATTCTAAGGTGAATTCCACATATTGGGTAGCTGCATGTGCCTTCGATTGAACACAACCAATTTTATTTTATTATTAATGGTTAACAAATAGCTGTTTTAGCTTTGTAAACTATGTGAAATATTTGTATATAGGCACATATGCTTGCAAATATCTTAGTGGACTTTGCATGATTACTAGGAATTGCATTTTTTTTTTCATTGAGAGGAAGACATAAGAAAATACCCCAAACCCTATTTGAGGTTTTGAGCCATGTGGATCCTCATTGAAAACCAGCAACTTTTTTAGGCAAGTGGAAGAGTTATTTGGGCAGCTAGGTGGCTCTGTGGATAGAGTGCCAGACCTGAACTCATTTTCCTGAGTTCAGATCTGGTGTCAGACACTTCCTAGCTGTGGAACCCTTGAGAAGTTACTTAGCCCTGTTTGTCTCGGTTTCCTCATCTGTACAATGAACTGGAGAAGAAAATGGCAACCCTCTTCAGTATCTTACAACTGAACATGACTGAAGAACAAAAGAAGAGACAAGGACCTTGCCTCTGAGCTGATATAGCCTCCAAACGTTTTTCTCCATCTTCTCATATTTATGGGTGAATGAAAGAGACTTAGGGTTTGAAAATCTGAGGAACCCTGAATCCCAGAGTTGTTTGATAATTGTTGGTAGTTGGTAATTGCTGGGATTCTAGTCTAATTCAGTAGTTTCAAACTTAAATAAGTAAGCCGTTAAATAAGGATTCCTGATGGCACATATCAAATTAGAAAAGTTGTTTTAACCTTATATTTTACTGTGTTTTTACTTATTTTGTTAAATGTTTCCCAATTACATTTTAAAAAAAAAACCTTTGTCTTCAGATCAACACTCTCTATTGGTTCTAAAGCAGAAGAGTGGTAAGGGCTAGGTAATGGGAGTTAACTGACTTGCCCAGGGTCACACAGCTAGGAAGTGTCTGAGGTCAGATTCAAACCCAGAACTTCCCATGTGTAGGCCTGGCTTCCACCCCCTCTCAAATACATTTTAATTTGATCCAGAGTATATGTAGCCCATGGGCCACTTATTTGACAACTCTGGTCTAGCAAGCAGAGGTAAAATCTTGGGAGGTATATGGAATTCTGACCATAAGGTAGTAGAAGGACTCTGACACAGATAGCCAAGCCCTTAGACTAGAAAAAGAAGTCTAAAAGGGGAGAAAATTTGCCCCCCAAATAATCAAACAAAACAAAAAACTGAATCTCTGAACTCTAGCTAGTTGTGAAGACCTTGATCTTTATTCTCAAGGGCTTAGTGCCTGGGACTCTAATTTTTTTACTGTGGAGATAAGAAACTTTAGTAGCCAAGACTGGAGGAACAAGAAAGGAAAATATCGAGATGACTCTTTTTAACTGGTTCCCAGGCAAGGAAGTCTGCCTTTTCCCACAGAACTTAGAAAAGCTTCTGATCTTTAAGGAAACAAACAGAACAAAACAAAATTTGAAAATATCCATTTTTCTCTAGGATGATGACAATATGATCAGGATTTATAAAATGCCTACTGTGTTCCAGGCAAGGTAGCTAGGTGGCACAATGGATAGAGTGCCAAGCCTAGAGTCATCAAGAACTGAGTTCAAATCCAGCCTTAGACACTTACCTGCATGACCTTGAGCAAGTCACTTAACCTTTTTTTGTCTCAGTTTCCTCATCTGTAAAATGAGCTGGAGAAGGAAATGTCAAACCACTCCCATGTCTTTGCCAAGAAAACTCCAAATGGAGTCATGAAGCTTTGGACACTATTGAAACGATTAAGCCACAAAAATGATCCAAAGCCCTATGCACTTTATAAATATTATCTCATTAGATCTTTACAAAAATACTAGGAGGTAGGTGGTACCATTGACTCCATTTTACTAACAAGCAACTGAGGCTGTATTTGAACCTGTCTTGATGACTTGGGTCCAGTGCTTTATCCACTGTGATGCCACCTAGCTGCCAAGGATTTCAGCTGAGCTAGGAGCAGGGGGCAGTGGAGATGACAGTTGGACAGAGTCCAGCTATGCCTAGGAAACAGCCTCCAGAGTAGGATCCGTCGTCGGAACACTATGTAGCAAATAGCAGTGAGCGATGGAAACTATGTCTCATCTGACGGAGAATCTAAAACCAGTCCTGTAGATAGGATGAGCCCAGCAAGGAGCAGGACTGGCAAATGCTGACCTTGAGAGTTGATATCAGAGGCTCTGGTTCTCCCCTCCAGAATGCCCTGCTCAGGCACGTGCCCTGGGTATGCCACACTATGTATTTGGGGACAGTCTAGCCAGGAATGGGGGGAAATGCCTTGTTACTGTTTTTCTTACTGTTCTATTTCATCAAAATGAATTTTGTTCTGAGTTGTGTCCTTTGGCTGACTATTTAAGGTAAAAATCATTGGTGGAAGTCTATGGGCAGATGCAGATTCCCCTTCACCAAGGCATGTGTTCATCACTTTACCAATGTCTCAGTTGCTTTTCACAGAAACCCTGGAAGGTAAAAGTAGATGCTATTATCCTCATTTTACAGTCGAAAAGAACTGAGGCAGATAGAAATTAAGTGACTTGTCCAGGGTCACATGGCTAGTAAGTGTCTGGGGCCAAATCTGAACTCTTCCTGACTCCAGGACCAGCTAGTAGATAGACAGAATGCTGAACTTGGAATCAGGAAGTCCTAAGCTTGAATCCCAACTCAGACTCTTACTAGCTGTGTGACCCTGAGCAAATCATTTTGCCACCATATGCTTCGGTTTCCTCTTCTGTAAAATGGGGACAACTATAGCACCTACTTCTCAAGATTGTTCTGAGGTTCAAATGAGACTGTATAAATTGCTGCCTATTATTCTTATCCTTCCAGTGGTCTCTGAGTTCCCAAGACTTGCAAACAAAGAAAGCTCTTATTTCAGGTGTCCAGAAAAGCTCCATCATTAATCAGCAAGTATGAAGTTTAATGCTCAAGGAGGTTGACCAACTATTGAGAAGACTGAAACTTTTATTGAGTGTGGACTGGAGATCCTTTTAGACCTGAGTACTGAGCATACCCAGGAGACCCAGACCCTTTGAGTTTTTCCAGGATTCAGGTTATTTTACAAATGGAAGGAAGGCATGGACCAATAGTTCTCCCTCTAGACCCTAGTCCCTTGGGGCTTCAGAGACACTATTGGCCAAGATATTGGAATGGTTTGCAATTGTCATTTCATTGTCATCTTTTCCCACCCTCCAACTACCACAGATGCCCAGTAGGACAACTGAACTGTTGGGAAGGAGGAACTCCTTTGCAAAGAGAGACACACCACATGGCAGAAGCAACATCCACATGCCACTTGGAAGAGGCAACATCTATTCCACATAGATTAGGCTAGTTTTGCCCTGAAAGAGCAATAAAACCATCCTCCAGACTTAACTGGTTCAGGGGCTAATGAAGCTCAAACTATTGACATAACTCCCCACTTCTAAAGTTCTTCATTTCACTACTCTGAAGGGACAAATAGCCCAGTATCCAAGGAGTTGGTTGGGACTCCTGAGATCTGATGCCCTGTTGTTGCCAACTGAGTTAATACATTTTTAGTAGGAGTAATATCTACCATGGTCCACTATATAGGCTAAGCTAGAATGTATTCCTTAAAAGGCAAGGCGGGGGCAGCTGGGTGGCTCAGTGGATTGAGAGTCAGACTTAGAGAAGGAAGTTCAAATCTGGTCTCAGCTATTTCTCAGCTGTGTGACCCTGGGCAAGTCACTTGACCCCCATTGCCTAGCCCTTACCACTCTTCTGCCTTGGAGCCAAGACTGTAGGTAAGGGTTTAAAAAAAAAAGGCAAGGACATTGTCCCTAAGGCAGCTAGATAGAACTTTGGAAAGAACATTGGGCTTGGAGTCAAGAAGACCCAAATTCAAATCTTGCCTTGAATACTATGTGACTTGGGCTTTCTAGTTTCTAGTTTCCTTAGTAGAATGGGAATAATAAATAGTACCTACCTCTCAGGGTTGCTATGAGGATCAATATAGGTTTGAGAAAACATTTGTGAAGCACTTAGCACATAGTGAGTGACACAATCTGGGAAATAGTGAGTGTTTAATAAGTACATATTCCCAAACTGTGGATATGTCTTACTGAGAACCTAAAGGCATAAAGGCAACCAGTCCATGATGAGTCAGGGCCCTTTGCAGGAGAAGTACCATACTTTGCCGTGCTGATCAGACCAATCTCCATATGGAATTAAAAAGGCTGTGGCCAGTCTGAGTCTGTGCTGTATACCTTATTGTTGTTCAGTCATTTCAGTAGTGTCCGACTTTTCATGACCTCATTTGAGGTTTTCTTGGCCAAGATATTGGAATGGTTTGCAATTTCCTTCTTCAGCTCATTTTACAGATGAGAAAACAGAGGCAAGGTTAAGTGACTTGCCCAGGGTCACACAGCTAGTAAGTGTCTGAGTCCAGATTTGAACTCAGGTCTTCTTGACTCTAGACCTGGCCCTTTATCCACTGGATCACCTAGTTACTCTTATACCTGTGGCTTGATTAGTGAGAATAATGAATCTCCTGATGAATGAATCCAAATAAAGAATTCACACTGCATATTTCTATTGGATTGGAACCAGTGACCACAATTTAGATAACTATAATTTTAAATAGTGCAAATTCGAATACCAATGGCCACTTTAAGAGATTCATCATTTGCATTAATTGGAACTAGCTGCAGCCTTGCAGTCTATGTTTTTCTTACTATAACATGTTATCTTTTTCCTCCTCATTGCCACCCCTTGGCTTCCCAGGCTTCCTCTAAATCTCAACTAAACTCCCATGTTCTACAAGAAGCCTTTCCTTGACCCTTCTTCATTCCAGGGTCTCTCTCTTAATATTTTCCTATTTATGCTGTTTATAACTCATTTACACAGAATTGTTTGTAGTCTCCCCTATTCGATAAGGGCAGAGACTGTCTTTTGCCTCTTTTCATATCCCCAGCTGTTAGCAGAATGCCTGGCACATGATAGGTGGCTATATGTGTTTAATTGCCTACACATGATTGATTGACTAAGCAAACTTCCTTTTGTTAACTGTTAAATGAACTATGAATGTCTCATTTTTTCCCAGGCTCTAATTTGAACTTCCATACTGGTTTGAGTCAAGCCAGTCCCATGATTCCTAGCAGAATGTATCCCTATGTGGAAACAACCAGAGTTGTCCCCAGCTGAACCAATGCTATATTTTTGTTGAATACCCTTTCCATGTTGTTGTTAAGTACACTGTCTTTTATGAAATGTTATATGGTCTAGGAATATCTTATTTCGTTCCAATTTAGAGCCTGAACCACTGGAGTAATCTGAATAAGTTCCATGATCATATCCTGGGTAACATGTATTTGGACATTCCACCCTATTCTATACTGAGACTTATGGTGGAGCACAAGTATTAGAAATAGTGTATAAACAAGCCCATTCTACAGGAAATTTAGATAAATATAACGAGAATATGATATATATATATATAGCATTCTTAATCTGAAATAGGATAATTCAAAGTTCTTTGAGGAAGCCTACTTATATATATAAACCATCATTCTTTGGTTAAATAATTTTGCTAAGATTATACAAGTCATAATCATTAGAGGTAGGATTTGAATCCCTGTCCTCTGGCTTCATGACCAGTTATTTCCTTTGTGACCTGCTATCTTTACCATTACTGGAGGGCCAGTGGGGGGAAAAAAACCCCCAAAAAATCACAGACTCAGAAATGATGAAATGTAATCTTTATTTATTTATTTTTTAAAACCCTTACCTTCCGTCTTGGAGTCAATACTGTGTATTGGCTCCAAGGCAGAAGAGTGGTAAGGGCTAGGCAATGGGGGTCGTAATCTTTATTTTTTTAAAGCCTTACTTTATGTTCCATGTGACAACTCTAAGATAGAAGGACAAGAGTTAGGCAAACATGGTTAAATGACCTGTCCCAGGTCACACAGTTAGGAAGTATCTGAGATCAGATTGGAATCCAGATTCTTCCAATTCCAGGCCTGGCTCTATCAACTGTGTCATTTAGTTGCCCTAATCAAATATAATCATAAGCAGTACATTTTGACCTTAAAAAATGGGAAGTAGTTCTCTTCTAGTTTTTTCATATGATTAAAAATGTTTTTACTTCAGCTCTCTATTCTCTGTATTTTGCATTCTTATTTTCACATTTCTTCTTTTAAATAAGTTCAGTGCCAATCTGTATCTCTCCAAGGGTGAAGTAGCTAGTTATATTCAGAGGAAATGCTGTTTTTCTATTTTTATTGCGAGGGATATAATACTATTAGAAAGAAGAAAGAGAAATGAGATCTTATTGTAAATAGTAGGAATGAATGAATATGCTTACATTTGGGATTATTTAGCTTTACAATCAGTCTTCCAACACATTGAATCCAATAAATTGAAAATAATTTTGGCCAACAATTGTCTTTAAACTCAATTACAGAAACCCTATGGTACCCATGATGCATAGGGTTCTCTCTGTTATTAAAGAGACCCAGCTCTAGGCTCATAAGGACTAGCTTTAATGATGGAAGAACCTGGCATCAGGCTTTCCCTCCACTTCAGAAGAGTGCTCTGGGACATTCCCTTAAATAACGTTTCAGAAAGATTCAATTAATGTTTATGGTTTCCCTAAAAGGGACCCCCTTAAAGCAAAGCATTTGATGTGCATCATAGATTGGATATAAGATAACTGTTTATTTTCCTCTCCATAAAAATCATGTTTAAAACACAAAATATTCATAATCATGTATTGACATACTAAAACACAAATCAGTAAACTATCACTTTTCTTGTTCTCTCCCAGAATGTTGATAATTAGAAAAAGAAGGAAAGAAACATAAAATACTTTGTGAGACTTCTAAAGAAACATTTCATTTTCATCTCAGCTTTGCACTGTCCAAATAAATAACTCAAGACCCATGACTTTTGGCAAGCCAGCATGTGGCTCATTCTCTGGTTGAAGGAAGAGGCAGTGGTCTTCTGTAAGAATCATTGTGATAGCTGCAAGGTATAAATACTTTCCAAAGGATGTCTGGCAACAAATGAAGAACACAGGAATCCTTGATCTCTCAATGTGGCTACCAGACTTGCAAATTCCATTTCTTGCGAAAAGGACCCCTATGAACAAAAATGTTAATAGCAGCTCTTTTTGTCTTAAAATTTCCACATGAGTTTTCTGAAGTTATGTAATCCAAATTGTCTCTTTCCCTTGTTCCCTCCTCCTTTCTGGAGCTGACAAGCAATTTAATCTGGTTTATACAGGTATTATCAGACAAAAAGCATTTCTATATTTTCCACTTTTATAAGTAAATAATATTATAAAACCAACACCCACTAAAACCCAAATAAACAAGTGATAAATCATATGAGTAGCTCTCTTTGTTGTGGCAAAAAAGTTGAAAAATGAGAGAATACTCATTAATTGGGGAATGGCTAACCAAGCTGTGCTATATGATGGGGTACTATTGTGTTGTAAGAAATGATGAGGGAAAGAGTCTTCCTTCCTTCCTTCTTTCCTTCCTTCCTTCCTTCCTTGCTTCCTTCCTTGCTTCCTTCCTTGCTTCCTTCCTTGCTTCCTTCCTCCCTCCCTCCTTCCTCTCTCCCTCCTTCCTTCCCTCCCTCTCTCCCTCTCTCTCTCTCTCTCTCTCTCTCTCTCTCTCTCTCTCTCTCTCTCTCTCTTCCAAGAAAACGTGGGGAGATTTATATGAACAAAGTGAAGTAAAGAGATTCAGAAGAAAAATGTACATAATAATAATAGTATAAAGATAAAGATTTTTTAAAGACATCCAGAAGACCAAATAATGCAAAATGCTATTCATTTCCAGACAGAGGTCAATGGACTCAAAGTGAAGACTGAATCATCTCTTCTTGTCATCGTCGTGGTCATCCTCCACCTCCTCCTCCTCTCCCTCTTCCTTCTCCTTCACCTCTTTCTCCTCCTTCTCCTCCTCCTCTTCTTTCTCCTGCTTTCCCTTCCCCTTCCCCTTCTCATCCCTCCCTCCTTCCCTCACTCACTTCCTTCGTTCGTTCCTTCTGTACATATTGGTAATTACTTTTAAGTTTCTTGCCTTCTCAATGAGTGGGGAGAGGGGGAGAGAGAATTGGGAACTGAAAATAAAATAAAATTGAATGAAAAAAAAAGAGAAAATTCAATTTTTTTGGAATCAATCTTTAAACATGTATGCGGAGGGACACAAAGAAGAAAAGGAAGCCAGAGACTTCAAGTAACAGTTTCAGATTTATCTAGTCTTGATTCTAACATACATTTAACACTTCAGTGCCTTCCTTTCCTAAGCAATTATCTAAAGTTATACTAGGGATATGCTCCTAACAACCAGCTCTCTGAAAAAAATATGCATGACACTTTTAAGTTTAATCTGCATTATTCAGATTTTCTTTATAACTTTTGTAAGTTAAAAAAATTACAGCACAATAAATCAAATTCTGATTTATCGAATTTGCTGATTTCTTCAGGTGTAAATGCTCATACTAAAAATTTAACAATTGGCTCTCATGAACTGACTCAATCTTGCTTTAGTATACTCCTGCATTAGATACTTTAGAGGAAAAAAAAACCTATGTAAATGAAAAAAAAAAAGAAAACTTTTCGGATATACTGGAACTAGAGGATAAAGTAAGAATAGATAGACTCCATTGTTCATTTCCCAAAAAACACTGCGGAAAGCATTCAGGAATGTTAGGGCTATAACTGAGAGCTTTCAAGTCTAAAAAAAAACCAAACTATTGTAATCACCCAGAAAGGAAGCATTTAAATCCTAAGAAACAATAGTCAAAACCACACAAGAAAATCTTGGAATGTAGGTCATAAGATGCAAGATAAAAACTTATAATCAAGAATGACCTATACTAAGAGGGCAGCTAGGTGGCTCAGGGGATTATTGAAACCCAGGACTAGAGATGGGAGGTCCTGAGTTCAAATTTGGCCTCAGAAACTTCCTAGCTGTGTGACCTTGGGCAAATCACTTAAGTCCCACTCTTCTGCCTTGGAACCAATACCAAGTATTGATTCTAAGATGGAAGTAAGAATTAAAAAAAAAATCTATCCTTAAAAAAAATGAGTATAAGCCTACAGGTCAGAAAATAAGTCTTCAATAGAACAAAGGACTTTAAAGTATTCTAAATGAAAAATGGGTAAAATCATTGGAACTCAAAGAGAGGAGAAAAGGGAAATTTCAAAAAGGCAAAACTCTTGAAAAATTGGTAGGGACAAAATAATAATCAAGAGTAAACATACACATAGGAATAAGATACAAATATCCTTTCAGAATACCAGTATATATAATAAAGAAGACAAAAATGATGTGGGTGGCGGAGAGTAGTAGAATGGATTAGAAAGCAGAATCCAACAATATGTTGTTTATATAGAAATGTGAAACTCAAAAAGGCAGAAATATTAACTATATCTTCTACTGATTCTATGCAAAAAGAATTATTATTTTAAAGGACCTTTGAAGAAATGGTTCAGACAAATGGAGATGAAATAATTTAATCCTCTATAATATATGAGACTAATATAAAAACCCCACAAATAAATATTTTTAACAAGAAAATGACAATGAGACAACATGCCAAAGCTTTGGAGGATACAGTCAAAGCAGTGTCAGGTGGGAAAAATTATTTCTCTAAACTTTCACTAACAAAAGAAAGAACATGCCAGTCAATGAAGCAAGCTATTAAAAAATTAGAACAGGGGTCAGCTGGGTAGCTCAGTGGATTGAGAGCTAGGCCTAGAGACAGGAGGTCCTAGGTTCAAATCTGGCCTCAGACACTTCCCAGTTGTGTGACCCTGGGCAAGTCACTTGACCCCCATTGCCTTGCCTAGCCCTTACCACTCTTCTGCCTTGGAGCCAAGACAGAAGGTAAGGGTTTAAAAAAATAATAATTAGAACAATAATTTAAAAAAAACCCTAAACACAAAAATAGAACATTTGACAATCAAGGAAAAGATAAATAAAATTTAAAAATAAAACACTGAATTGATAAAGTGAGAGCTATCTTTTTTTAAAAATTATAGAAAAATGTAAGAAATAGTTTCAGAGTGTGGGAAAGATTTGTATGAATTGATAAAGTGAGCAAAATCAGTAAAACATATACAATAATATATATAATGCAAAATGAACATTTTTCTTTTAAAGAAGACTCTTGATGGATGTTTCTGTTCTCAAATGAAAATCTTCACAGGACCTTGACTTGAAGCAATCAAGAACTATTCCATTAACCTAAGCACTTAAAAACTGACTCAGAATACAATAAAAAAAAAGAAAAAAATTTCTGAAAGACTTTGAAACACTAGTCATTGCGATGACCAATCATGATACTTTAGTACCAGTGATACAGAATATATACTATTTCTTTTTTATTTGAAAAACTTTACTTAATTAATTTAGAATATTTTTCCATGGTTACATGATTTATGTTCTTTCCTTCCCCTCCTTCCACCCCCCTTCCAAAGCCAATGAGCAATTCCACCTGGGTTTTACATGTGTCATTGATCAAAACCTATTTCCATATTATTAATATTTGCAATAGAGTGATCATTTAGAGTCTACTTCCCCAATCATGTCCTCATCAAACCATGTGATCAAGCTGTTGTTTTTCTTTTGTATTTCTGCTCCCACAGTTCTTCCTCTGAATGTGGATAGTGTTCTTTTTCCTAAGTCCCTCAGAATTGTCCTGGGTCATTGCATTGCTACTAATGGAGAAGTTCATTACATTTGATGGTACCACAGTGTATCTATCTCTGTGTATAATGGTCTCCTGGTTCTGCTACTTTCACTCTGCATCCATTCCTGGAGGTCTTTCCAGTTCGTATGGAATTCCTCTAGTTCATAATTTCTTTCAGCACAATATTAGAATATATACTATTTCCTGACAGAGATGTGCTAGACTCAGTATATGGGATGAAACATATATCTTTGAACATGGCCATTGAGGGAATTTGTTTTGCTTGAATTTGTACATTTGTTACAAGGGTTAGTGTTTGGGGAGAGGGAGTGGAGGGAAAGGTATAAGAGAGAAAATAAATGTCAATTAAAATTCAATTTCATCACAAAAATAATAACAAAAATTAGATCATTCAATTAAGAGAAGAAAACCAAATCACAAAAGTTTAAAAAAAGGAAAAAGAAAAATTCACAATTAAGGAGAAATAAAGAAAATTATTAAAAAAATACTTGCCCAGTTATATGCCATTCAAACTGATAAATTAAGTGAAATAGATGAATATTAAAAAAATACAAAACACACAGATTAGCAAAACATTAGACAGAGAGTGTAAATAACTCATTCTAGGAAAAATAAATTGAATAAGCTATATATAAAGGAACATCAAACCTTAATAAGCCAAGATCATATCAAATTATAAGTGGTTTAAGACAATCAAAGAACAGCTCATTCCAATACTATGTAAATAATTTGAAAAGCAGAGAATGTAAGCATTCTATTCTATTGTCAAAAATAGAGCAGATACATAAACCAGAAAGAATTAAAGAAGAGAAAGAAAACTATAGAACAATATGATCAATATTAATGCAAAAATTTTAATAAACTATTGTCATTGAGACTACAGCAACATAAAAAGATTATGCACTATCACTCTCTTGAATTTATATGCAGGAATAGAAGGTTTGTTCAATATTTAGAAATTATAATAGTCCATATTAATTGCAAAGACAATAAATTATGATTATGTCAATAGATGCATAAAGCGTTTTTGACAAAACAAAACTCCCATTGATTTAAAAACATTTTTAAAAAAATGGAATAAATGGAACTTTTACTAATATAGTCATTAGTATATATATATAAAACCAATACCTATTATTTGTAATGGAGAATCACTTGTGAATTATTACTGCCACAATCTGAAATACTTCTATCAACACTAGCTATAGCAATAAAATAAACTAAAAAAAGAAATCAAGGAAATTAGTTCAGGCAAAGATAAACAAATTATATAATTGCTTTTTGTAGGTAACTTGAGAGTCACCAAATTTTTTTAAATGAGTGACCAAATTTTTAAATAATAAATTTAGTAAATGACATATTAAATAAATTCACAAAATAACTAGCTTTTCTGTATATTAACAAAGCCTATCAGAAAGGGACAGAAAAATAAATTCTATGCAAAATAATTACAGAATATACAGAATATCTGGGATATTTATCAAGATATAGGAATTATATGAATTCAACTGAAAAATTTTCTACAGAAATAAAGATCCTAATTATTAAGGATATTTTAATTACTAATGGTTGAGCATTGCCAATATCTTAGAACTGACAATGCTATATAAATTAATTTAGAATTTTATTGCCATGTCATTTTTTAATCATGACCTCATTTAGGGTTTTCTTGGCAGAGATATTGAAGTGGTTTACTTTCTCTTTCTCCAGATCATTTTACAGATGAGGAAATTGAGGCAAACAGGATTAAAGGTGACACATCTAGTACATGCCTCAGGCTAGATTTGAACTCAGATTTTCCTGACTCCAGGCCCAGTGCTCTAACCATTACACATTCTAGTTTCCCATATCCATACCAAACCACCAAAGGGTTATTATTTAGCAATATACAGACTAATAAAAGAACAAAAATAATGGGGGGAAAAAGTGAGAGCGAAGGTGGCTAATCAGTATCAGAGCTTAAACTATCCTTCAAAGCAACTATCATCAAAATTATTTAGTACTGGTTAAAATAATAGAAAAATTGATTACAGGTACCAGAAAAAAACTAATAAAATATCATGTTCTTCAAATGCAGGGACAGTATTACTAGAATAAGGATTTACTCCCCCTGCTGGAAAAGCTAGTAAAAAACTATGAGAAATCAAATGGGCAATAAACTCCAAATGATCAAATGTTATACATTTAAAAATTATAACTTGAATTAGACAAAATGAATTAGGGAATCAGAGATAGGGATAACTTTTACAACTATGGAAAAGGGGAGAGTTTTTAGCCATAACTGTAAATGGCAAGAGAGATCAGAGTAATGGGTAGCAGAGCATGAAATATAGATGATGGAAAAGAAGAGAAGAAAATAGAATCTGTTTGGAAATTGTTTTGTTTTGCTTGTGTTTTTGTATCCCCCATCTGACGATTCTGGAACAAAATAAAAGAGACTTACTTATTTTTAAAATATTTGTAATAAATTTCTGAAGTAAGATTTTAAAAAGCATTAAAGAGGCAGAGTCAAGATGGTGGTGTAGAGGCAGCGAAAGTTCAAACCTCTGAAAACCCTTCCTCACTGATTAAAAACAAAATGCTTCTAGGGAACTGAAAATCAAATCTAACAACAGAACAGAGCTAAGGAAGCCTCCTGCTGGACTCAACTAAAAAGGTACATCCCCCAAAAGCCTGAATTCCAGAACACTGGGGTTTAAGGGGAAGGAAGAAGGAAGGCTCCAGGATCTCTCCCCCATCTACAGTACTGAGTTTCCAGAGTTGGCTGTAATCTCTGGGCCTTTGAGGGTGCTAGTCTGGAGGGAGTACCTTGCAGGAATAGCTGTGCCTGGTTTAGGGCTTTGAACACAGGCAGCAGAGAGGCAGCCTGAGGAGAAGCTCAGAGAAGGCAGCCCAATTGCAGATACTTCATATTGCACCCCTCCTTCCCAAGGTTTTGGCCTTAGGGCACATCCAGCACTGCAAGATCAACTCTGCTCTAGCTTAATCTTATCAATAGGGCAGATAAGAAGCTTTCAGAGGGCAAGGAAGCTCAAGCTCCAACACCCCTCCCCCACTGACTCCACTGACTGAGCTTCAAGGGTGAAAGCTGCAATCACTACAGAACACCTTAATAACAAGTTGGGAATCCCAACTCCTTTCCAGCTTCTGCTGACAGCTGGGGAAGATCTGGCATCAGGATTCAACCTGACCAATCAGCAGAGCAGAGAAGAAGTCCCTTCAGGACTGAATAGCCCCAAACCATAGATTCAGCACATAATGAGAGGAGCAAGACTACAGACCACTACAAGGGGGAAAGAAAGGGGAAATATGAGCAAACAACAGAAAAAGAAAAAAGAAATTACAATCAACAGCTTCTATCCAGGTGATAAACAAAGAGCAAATGAAGCAGAGGAAGATCAAGGAACACCAAGCAAAAACACAGAAACTCCAGAAAATTGGACACAGACTTTGGAAGAACTCAAAATACAATTCAAAAAACAATTAGGAGAGGCTGAAGACAACTGGGAAAAGAACTTAAAAGGCCAGATAAGTCATCTGGAAACAGAGGCACTTGAATTAAAGTAAGAAAATAGTGTCTTGAAAGCCAAAATTAACCAGCTTGAAAATGAGGCAAATGAGATAAAAGATGACCTCCAAAGAAAATCAGATCATAAGGAGGATGACCAAAAGGCCAAGGATGAAATTCAGTCTTCAAAAACTAGAATACAACAACTAGAAGCAAACAACTTCACAAGGCAGCAGGAAACTATAAAACAAAATCAAAAGACTGAAAAAACTGAGGAAAATATGAAACACTTCATCCACAAAACAGATTTAGAAACCAGGTCCAGGAGAGATAACTTAAGAATCATTGGTCTACCAGAAGATCATGCCAAAAGAAAAAGCCTGGACATCATACTATAGGCAATTATCCAAGAAAACTGCCCTGACATTCTAGAGCAAGAGGGAAAAATGGAAATTGAAAGAATCCACAGATCACCTCCTATACTTAATCCAAAGCTGACAACACCCAGGAATGTTATAGCCAAATTCAAGAACTTCCAGACCAAGGAAAAAATATTATAAGCTGCTAAGAAGTCATTCAGATACTATGGACATATAATTAGTATAACACAGGATTTGGCTGCATTTACACTGAAGGACCAAAAGGCATGGAATATGATATTCCAAAAAGCAAGGGAATTAGGTCTACAACCAAGAATCAACTACCCAGTAAAACTGACTATATTCTTACAGAGGAAAGTATGGTCATTTAATAAAATAGAAGACTTCCAAGCATTCATAAAGAAAAGACCAGAGTTGAACAGAAAATTTGATGCCCAAACACAGAACTCAAGAGAATCATCTAAAGGTGATTAAGAAAGGGGAAAAAACAAAAACAAACAAAAACCCCCAACTTTTTTAAGGGACCCAATAAATCAAAATGGTATGTTTCTCTACAAGAAAAGAGGTCATTGGTAACTCTTAAAAATTATTATCACCTGGGTAGCTAGAAGAATTATACCTAAAGGGAACAGTGACAAACTGTGTAGGATGAAATGCCAATTCATAAATATGCATAGAGATATATGTATGCATAATTGACTAATTAAATAAAATTTAAATAAATTAATAAATTAAAAATTAAAAGCAGAATTTTCCTTTAGGCAAAAATGAGACTACTTAAAATAATTTTTGTCTGTTAGAGGAATGACAGTTGGAAAAAGCATCTTACCTGACCCATTATTCAATTCTAGGAATGGTGAAAAAGAATACTTTCCTTGGGAGAAGAGCCCAGGGCAGTCACTTGTGAGTGGTCTCACTTTGTTGGAGAAGGAAGTGACTGGCTAAGACTAGTGATCACATTTCCAAGATGGCAGCCATGTAGTAGAGAGCCTTTTCTCTTTCATCAAAAAAAGCAACATTTTCCCCTACTCCCAGGCATTTTCATACATATTGACTTTACTTTCCTATAATGTAGTACTGTAGACATTGCTCCTCCTCTTTCAATCAAATGTAAGTCTCTTGAGAATAGGGATTATATTGGGCTCTTTCTTTGTATCTTCAGTGCCTAGGATGGATCCCTGCACATAATAGGACTTAGATTCAGATTTATTTAATTTATTTTAGCCTCTAATAAAAGGAAAATCCACTTGAGAGAGATTATAGACTCTCCCAAGTTAAATTCTTATTACTTAGTAATTCTGATGGGTGAGAAAAGGGAAAGGGATGCATGGAATTCACATAATAGAAAGCTCATTGAACAGATTAGATTTGTAAAATACTTTTATAGCAGCTGGTATCAGGGATAACAGGTTAAGCATGAGAGTAGCAATGTCCTACAAGAATGGTGTTTATATGCATTCCAGAAAAGTGAGTAATAAATGTGTAAGGAAACAAAAAGGGTCTAGATTTGAGCCCTGGCACTGTATGTTCCTAAATTGATATCTTTTCACAATATTGCCTATGTCTGTGTTTCTCCATGAATGTTTTCTATATATGTGTACTCTTACTACTATTGGCATATAGATTTGTGGGAGAGTGTGATTCAGGTTATTGGGGTAAATATTTTATTACTATTTTTCTTATTATGATATTGACAATTATTATGATATGACAATGTCTTGTCATGCCATCAGTATACTCAAACATCATCAGTGGTTTCTAATTTCTCACCAAGTCCTGTTGTGCATTCTCTGGAATTTAAACCACTCTTCAAATTTTGGTATATGAAAAAGGTGCAGTACTATTTTATGATAAGAAATGAAGAAAATCATTTCAGAGAAAACTGGGAAGACCTTTATGGATTGATGTATATTGAAGTAAACAACACCAGGACACAATTTAAACTGGAATATTAATATTGTAAAGATAAACAATCCAAGCAAATTAAGAGATTAGGGAACATACTACCCATCAGATTTATGGAAAGGAGAAGAATTTATGAATAAATGAGGTAGAAATCATTGTGAGATGTAAAATCTGGAATTTTGAATACATTAAATTGGAAAGGTTTTGTACAAATAAAACTAAAATAGCCAAGATTAGCAGTAAACTAGGAAAATGTTTTATAGTCAGTTTCTCAGATCTCATATCTAAACTATGTATAGAACTTTGTCAAACATAGGAAAATGAAACATTCCCCAACTGATAAATGGTCAAAAGATATGGACAGTTAGTTTTTGGATGAAGAAACCAAAGCTTTATATATATATATATATATATATATATATATATATATATATATATATATATATATATATATATATATATATATATGTAAGAATGCTCTAAATCATTGCTGATCAGGGAAATGCAAGTTATAACAACTCTGAGAAATCATCTCACATTTATCAGATTGGCTAAAATGCTAAAAGGACAAAAATGACAAATGTTAGAAGGGATGTGTAAAAATGGGAACACTGATATACTGTTGGTTAATATAATGAACTGTGAATGGATCCAACCATTTTAGAGAGCAATCTGGAATTATGCTTAAATTGTTATAAAGCTGAATATACCTTTTGATCCAGCAATACCACTATTAGGTTTATTTCCCAAGGTGATCAAGAAAAATGGAAAAGAACCTCTATGTTCTAAAATATTTATAGCAGCTCTCTTAGTGGTGGCAAAGAACTGGAAACTAAAAGAATACTCATTAACTGGGGAGTGGATAAACAAATTGTGGCATATGATTATGATGGAATACTATTGTTCTAAAAGAAATGACAGACAAGTTAATTTTGGAAAAACATGGGAAGACCTACATGAAATTATAAAGAACGAAATGAACATTATATACAACAGAAATCTTGTTTGAAGAATGTCTTGACTTGTGTATGTTCACCTTCAGAGAAAGAAATGAATGACATAATTTTATATATACATATATCTTATTGTTAAATGATGCCTTTTCTAATTGGGGAAGAAGAGGTATTTAACTGGGTATTTTAGTGTACCAAACAAACAAATAAATAAATTTTTATTTCTAGTTTTGAACCCTTATCTTGCACCTTAGAATCAACACTATTGTATTGGTTCCAAGGACTAGGCAATCTAGCTTCACACAGGTAGGAAGTGTTTGAGGCCAGATTTGAACCTAGGACCTCTAGTCTCTAAACCTGGCTCTCAATCCACTGAACTACTCAGCTGCACCCTCAAATAAATAAATTTAAAGTGAACAATCTATTGGAACTCAGAGTTGGTAGAGGGGAGGAACTGGGAGAATTGAGGAGGTGGGACTGAATCATGGATTAAAACTGGAATGGAATTAAACAAAAATTAATTTTTAAATGAAAAATAATGGAATTAAAACAGAAAATTCCTCTTTCCTTTCTTAAATGCCCCACTTCCTCCATACTCAATTCAGAGGCCATCTGCTAAATAAGAGCAGGAGTGGATAGCTCCATAATTTTCAATAAATCAAGCAAAATAACTTATTAAATCCTATGTGCCTGGACATGGCACTGCCACTTTGAATCTTTTTTTAAAAATTGGTTTATCTATGTTCTTTTGTTACCCCATAATAGAAGATAAGCACCTTGAGAACAGGTACTGTCATTTTTGGCTCTATCTCCTCAGCATTTAAAGTACTCCCTGGCATAAAATAGATAATAAATAGATATTTTTTTAATTGATTATCTGCTTTCTCCTTCTTTACCTAGTTTCTCCCATTGACTGACAACTCATTTCCCTTCCTCCTAAATTCCCTTCCTAAGTTCAACTTTTATTAATCGTTGTTCCTGGAGTAGTAGTGAGGCCTGGACCTATGCTTTTATTGATACAGACATTTTCTAGATGAGGAAATTCCATGTATCAATACAGATCGGTGCCTTTTCTGTAATTTATAGACACATATGTAATTGATATATACAATATAAATACAGAAAAGTTAAGTAATATTCTGCAAGTCACATAGCTAATATGTGCCAGAGGTAGGACCTAGTTCTTCCTGGCTCTTGAGACCAACTCTCTAAATAACATGACTTATCTGGCACAAGGAACAACAACAACAACAAAAAACCCCTCCAAAAACCCCCCAAACAATAAAAAACAGCAAAACAACAATGAAAAAAGAAGAAAGAAACAATCATACTTTTAAAGAGCTATGAAATGTATGAGAAATTACAAAGTTATACAAAATAATTTCACAAGGGAGAGAGTACTAACAACCAGGAGGATGGAGACCTCGTGGGAGGCAGCATCCTCAGCTGTGTTCTGGAGATTCTGGGAGGCAGCATTGAGAAGGAAGAGTATTCTAGGAAGCCTATACAAAAGCCCAGGAACGATGATGAAAAGCAACAATGTACAAGGAACATCTAGCAGGTCAAGGAGATTAGAACAGGGTACATGAAGAGAAACAATATTTTTAAAACCTTGAAATAATAGACAGAAATAATATTTTGGACAGCTATGTATTTTTTTTCAATTTTTATTTTTGTTAACTTGACAAAGTACCAACAAACATGAACATTTCCGTATGTGAAGAACAAGAAAAAAAAGGGGATTATATAGGAAACTGAATATTTATTATATATAGTTTACTTTAAAAGAAATATACATATATTAGTATGTATGTATATTATGTGGATATATATGTTACACCCAGTATGTTAGTATCAAAGCTGCCTTTGTCTATGGTCCCTTCTGAACAGTAAAAAAAGTTGCTTCATTGGTACTCATTACTTTGATGGTGAAGGGCATCATTATCACACTTTCCCTCCTACCCCAACAACAGCTATGACAAAACTAAACTTTAACACTCTTGCCTCTATTTCATAGCAAATAAGCATTCAAAAAGAATGCACACTTTTGCCATGTTTCATTTTGTACTATTTAAAGATAAATTGACTCAGTTACTCATTGTGTTCCCAGTCCTGCTGGTCCATTCGTGTTGGGGAGAGGTGTCAGTCTGCAGCTTTGTAAATAACCCACCTGTCCCACCTGTGCAAAGTGTCATGTACCTGGTGAGGAACTGAACAGCAGTGGACCACCTCATTTGCTATTAGAAGTGATCAGAATGTCTATCTCATTCCAAAAGTTTGATTGTAAAATGTTGGCCCAACCAGAAAAGCTTGTTGGTTTCCAGTCCATCCAGTTCATCAACCTATGCTACCTTTATTATGTGTTAAATTCTTTCAATTGTCTTTGTCCTCAGTTTTGTCTTGTTAATCAAGGTAAAAGCCCAAAAGGAAAATAATTTTTCTTTCAACAGGACTTCAAATCCATTACCTCTTTATTTAAAATTTTAATTTTCCCAATTACATGTAATAATTTTGAACATACATTTTCCAAAATTATAAGATCCAAATTGTTTCCCTCTCTTTTTTCCCTTCCCCATCCATAAGATGGTAAGCAATTTAATCTGGGTTATACATGTGTAATCACAGAAATTTCCATATTGGTCATTGTTGTAAGAGAATACTATATAATTCCAGAACATTAAAAAAACAACACACAAATAAGATAAATTGAAAAAACAATATGCTTTGATCTGCATTTTGTTGTAAGGCTTAGCTTTTCTAAAAGCAAGAAGCAGGAGATCCCACAGGGCAAGGACTGGCTCAACATTCTGAGAGGACTGAGTAGCTGAGAGGCAGTTGGGACTGACTGTTGTCTTTCTGGAAGAAGGCAGAGAGGGAGTGGAGTTGGCTCTCTGAAGAAAAAGACTTTGAAGATGCCAAGAAATTGGACCATCTTGAAGGAATGGTTGAGTGAGTGATTACCTCACACTGGTGGACAGTGTGTGGGTTAATCATCATTCCCCTTCTAATCCTGTATGGACCTATAGAGCTGCCTCTGGGACTTCTACTTGACTCAAGAAGCACTCCTGGTTGTGAGATTTCTTTGGCCCTTTGTCTTTGCCCTTCCAATCCTTCCTTAACTTTAGTTAATTAGCTAGTTTAGAATAATTATAGAAAGTTTAGGATTTTAATATCTGTGGTGGGTTAGAAGTAAGTTATTCCCTGATTCCCTTCCCTTCTCCCTTTAGTTAAATAAACCTTATATATATACACATATATATATATATATATATGTGTATATATATATATATATATATATATATATATATATATATATATATATATATATAGCTAGTTTGAACCCTTCTCTTAACCCACATTATAACATTTGTTGAGTCTGTAGGGCAACCTGCAAAGTAATTGACTTTGGCCAGAGTAAAACAGACAGATTAGTAGGTCGACAGTTGGGCTACCTGGGAACATTCCATTGACCCCTTCCAGCACTTGGTTGCTCTCCAAAGTCCTGATTGACACAGAACTCTGACTCCTGGGTAGACACTGAGGGGGATTTAATTTTTTAAAGAGCCCAAAGAAATCTCACAACCAGGAGTCCTTCTTGAGTCAAGCAGAAGTCCCAGAGATAGCTCTGTAGGTCCACACAGGATTAGAAGGGTGTGAGGTAATCACTCACTCAACCATTCCTTCAAGATGGCCCAATTTCTTGGCAGCTTCAAAGTCTTTTCCTTCAGAGAGAGCCAACTCCACTCCCTCTCTGCCTTCTTCCAGAGAGTCAACAGTTAGTCCCAACTGCCTCTCAGCTACTCAGTCCTCTTGGAATGTTGAGCCAGTCCTTGCCCTGTGGGATTGTCTTGGATCATTGTATTGCTGATAATAGTTAAGTCTTTCACAGCAGATTATTCTCTACTATATTATTGTCACTGTGAACAATGTTTTCCTGGTTCTGTTTATTTTACTTTACATCAGTTCATGTAGATATTTCCAGGTTTTTTTCTGAAATCATCCTTTGTCATTTCTTAAAGCACAGTAGCATTCCTTCACAATCATATATAATAATTTGTGCAGCCATTCCCCAACTGGATATCACCTCAATTTCCAAGTCTTTGCCAAAAGAGCCGCTAGAAATATTTTTGTACAAATAGGTCCTTTTCCTTTTTTTTTGGGGGGGGGGACTTCTTTGGGATACAGACCTAGTAATGGAATTATTGGATACCTTATTACAATATTATACCCTTTGGGCATAGTTCCAAATTTCCTTTCAGAATGGGTGGGATCAGTTCACAACTTTACCAATAATGCATTACTGTTCCAATTTTGTCACATCTCCAACACTCATCACTTTCCTTTACTATCTTATTGGCCAATCTGATAGGTGTGAAGTGGTACCTCAGAGTGATTTTAATTTATATTTCTTTAATCAATAGTGATTTGGAACATTTTTTCATATGATCACTGACAGCTTTGATCACCTCTTTCTTAAGAGGCAGGCAGCCTTAGAATTTTGGGGTTGTGATTCGTCATTGTGTAGCAAAGTGGTGCAGTGGACAGAGTGCCAGGCCTAGAGTCTGGAAGACATGAGTGCAAATTTAACCTCAAGCACTTTCTGACTTTGGGACTACAGACAAGTCACCCCTATTTACCTCAGTTTCCTCATCTGTAAAATGAGCTGGATATGGAAATGGCAAAATATTTTAATATTTTTTCAATAAAATCCCTAAAGGGGTCAAGGAGAGGGAGCAGCTGGGTAGCTCAGTGGATTGAGAGTCAGGCCTAGAGATGGGAGGCCCTAGGTTCAAATCTGGCCTCAGAATATTGTTGAATAGTTTAAGGCTTTTGCGGGTATAATTCCAAATTACTCTCTATAATGACCAGCTCATATTTCCAAAATAGTGGGCTAGTGTGCCAATCCTTTCATTTTCCTTCCTTTTTCAACTTCGTCAATTTGATTGGTATAAGGCAGAACTTGAGAAGTGTTTTAATGTTTGTTTTTCTTATTTTAGTGATTTGGATGATGTCTTTACTAAATGTTCTTTAGGAAATAGCACGTGATAAAAGTGCCTTGAAACTGGCTATGAAGGATCTTTTCCTCCCTCTCCACTGATTAATTTCTTAAATGTTTTTTAGCAATATTTTTCTCGTCTTACCCAAAAATTGAGAAGAAAAAAAAAGGAAAACAACAAACATGTAGCAAATATGCATGCTAAAACAGAAACATATTTCACCACATTGGTCATGTCCAAAATGTATATGTTTTTCTATATATTGAATCCATTATCTCTTAGTCAGGAGACAGCATTCTTGATTAATTCATCCTCTGGAATGGTGGTGTGTCACTACATTGATCAGATTCTGAAGTTTTATGAGTAGTTAGGTGGCTCAGTGGACTAAGGGCCAAACCTAGAGAAGGGAGGCCCAAAGTTCAAATCTGACCTCAGACACTTCTTGTCTGTATGACTCTGGGCAAGTCACTTAATCCCCATTGCCTAGTCCTTACTGCTCTTCTGCCTTGGAACCAATAAATAGCATTGACTCTAAGATGGAGGGTAACAGTTAAAAAAACAAATAGACAGTTCTCAAGTCTTTTTTATTTGTTTTGATAATGTTGTTTCTGTTTAACTTGTTCTCTTGATTCTACTCTGTATCATTTCTTATAAGTCATCCCAGTTTTCTCTGAAACCATTTTTTTGTCATTTCTTGTAGTACAATAGTATTCCATTACATTTATATTCCGCAATTTGTTCAGCTGTTTCTCTGAAATGTCTATGGGTATATGGATAACTCTTTAGCTTTAAGTTCTTTGTGATAACCAATAATTTTTTTTTTTACTAAATGGGTCCTTTTTCTCCCTAGTTGTGGTGGTTTAAAAGGTATAGTAACTTTTGGGACATAGTTCCAAATTACTTTCCATTGTAGCTATTCTAATTCATACCAATACCAGAGTGTTGTTCCACCAACCACATTTTAATGTGTCCTTTTCTGCAGTGTTATATCCTAATAATTGTCTATTTCCTTTTTTTTTTACCTTTGGCAATCTGATGTGAACCTCAGAGTTGCTTTAATTTGCATTTTACTAATTATTAGTGGTTTGAAACATTTTTATATAGTTATTGTTAGAATATATATCTTCCCTTTGGAACTGCCTGTCACTTGATCCTGTTCACCTTGCTTTCTTCATCTGTAAAGGGAGCTCCAGCTCAGAAGGAAATGGAAAACCACTTCAGGATCTTTACCGAGAGAATCCCAAATGTGGTCACAGGAGTTCGACATGATGGAACTGCTCAACAACCCCAAAGACCTGTTCTTCACTGGTGATGTGTTGCAATGTGATCACACCTCCCATGCACCTCCCACTTTCTTCTGTATATTGCTCATTTTTATTTCTTCAGAGGGCATTTGTTACCTATCTCTTTGATATAGCAATGTACATAGAATGTTAGTACTGAAAATTATGTTAGTATTGGAAAGATGGGCTTTCACTTTTCTGGGAAGCTTAGAGTCAGCAAAGGAACTATGGGATTTCTCAAAAGCAATTCAGCCACTCAGCAATCTGTTTGAATTTCATGGGTGCTCTGATAGACACAAAGAGCCCATTCCGTAAGAAGAGGTGCCTCACCTTTTGTTAGGTTCTGTGCCTGGATCATTCCCATCTCCAAATCAGCAATGGATTTATTCCTCATCCTTTGCTGTTTTTATAACAGCTCCAATCTGGTTGTTTAGTTCAGTGAAGAGCATATAGTATGTCTGATAGGTGCTGAGATGCCCCACAACTAGGTTTCTGTAGTGGGGGGCACTGATAGAATTCCTCCATTGGTCTGGACCCCAGGAGCTTTCCATTGTCTGATCCTTTACTCTATAGGTTCCAGACTACTTGGCTAGACTCATGGCCAACACCATTTTTCACCAGTTGAAAATGTCTCTGCTCCACATAGCTAACATGGTAGATGCACAACTGAAAGAGTCTTTTCTTCCTAAGAGTGCTGAATTACTAACATAATGTTGAGGCACCATGGCTAAAGTTCTAGATTAGATGGTGGCCCCTATGAGGGGCCAAGGGTAGAAAGTCAATCTCCTGAAAATTCAGGGTCTAGCCCACTCAGTCAAATATGAGAAATATCCTGGATGGGGGAAATGGAGAGGATTCTAGGTCTGGAATGAGCTGCTGACATTTGCTTTCCCATGGTCTAAGAAGAAAATTCAGAAACTTATTGGACTCCAGGATTGTAGAGGACATACAATCTTTTCCTGGGCATCCAAATGGCCCCCATTTACCAAGTTGCCGCAGGTCCGCCAGCACCTAGTAGAGCTCAAAGAAGGCTATATTCCTGGGAAGATCTAAATTCGGCCATCCAGCAGTCTCTGGCTTTTGGCTTGGGACCCCACGATCTATATAGTTATGATTTTGTTAATAATTTTGATAAACTTCCTAAGAGGAAGGGTTTAAACAGACCTTGAGATCTTTCTTTTCCCTAAGCGAAATGATGCAACAAGCTGTAGTTATAAGCCTGGGCATGAGAAGAGGAGGCAGGAGGAATTTCCAAGATCCCAGCCTCCAGCAATATAGGAGGGATCAGAGATTAGAAGTGTGGATGGGAGGGTTCTGCCCAAAGCCGAACCCTGGGGGGATGAGATCACAGGGTCTGAGAAGAATTAGCTCCTCCCTTTCCACTAAGGATTAAGTGAAACTTTGCCCTCTATGGTTATTTAAAAACAACAACAACAATAGCTAATAAATCCTTACCTAGTGTGGCTAATGGTGATGGGCAGAGACATATGGGCTTTGATCCCATTAGGCATTGATCTCTTTTACCACAAGAACCAAGAATTTGCTACCCGCTGGTTACTATTTAAAGAAAAAACAACAACAAAAAACTCAAGTATTCACTATTAAGGAAAAAACATCTCTTATTCTACTTTATTCAGTAAAGGCAGTTTAATTAAAGAAACCTACTAGTGAAACTTGCTTATGACTATTGGCCATTCAAACACAAGGTGGCAGTCTTGTCCTGAGTGTGACTCACAGAAGGCTACCTTGTAAAGCAAAATTGCAGCTACTACTGTGGGCTGCTCGGAATCCACTGGAGGCAGTGTAGTTGAAAATGCCCATTGAAGGAGAGTTTGGTTGGAATGTCCCCAACCTATTTCCCCCTCCCTTTTTTTTTTAAAGCAAAGACGTTGATTCCAGGAGAAATTCCGATAAAGACAAAAGACAATGTATGAAATAGCTGAAAGGCAGATGCTAGGAGAGTTTGGTTGGGTGTATAGTGTGGTGAGAATAACTCACTTTGAATTCATATTCCAGAACTTTCTCTAAATAGTTTTCTTTTTACATTAAAAATGTTTTAAATTCTGAATTTAACAAACACCCTCCAAATAAACATTTACATATGTAAGATTATAGGTGAAATGATGAAATCCTTTTCCATACCACTTGCTAACATCTAAATATTTCTTGAGATTAGTCATATTAATTTTAGAAATTTCCAAATTGTCTGAAAAAGTACTTGGATAGTTATGTGGTAGTCAGTGTAGCTTGTAACTCATTCACACGGTCTGTTCCTGCTCTGTTTTTGGTTGCGTCCTCCTGCCCATTCTCTCTAGCCCACACGCTGAAGGCTTTCAGCTAGGTTTCTTGACTTCTTTGACCCATATCAGACACAGGTTCTGTTACTCCAGCTAAATGACAGACCCATCAGCCTGCTGCCATCTTTTGCTTCATTTCTCTTGAATAATTTTTCCTCAGTCAGAGTTTGAAACAAAGTACAGAAAGTATGTAATATAAATACACATCCTATTCACTTTTCCATTCATTTAGATTACAAACTTGAAATAAGTTGTATATTGTGTCTAACCATGTGCTGCATCCGCTAAAAAACTAGTCATTGTATCTCATTTTTAACTATACTGATAGGATATTTTGAAGAATTTCTGAATATTTGGGAGACGGCTTTTTATCATGAAAGGAAGAAAAAGGCAAATGTATCTTTTTCATGTACTTTGAACATAGTTTTACATGAAAGAAATGTAGAGTTTTTTCATTATTCTCAAGAAGAAGAAAATTGCATATACTTTGTATCTTCAGATTTTTCCTCTCCAAATTATTGACTATAAGTATCTGATTTACTAGATCTATCCAGTCATGAAGAATTTCCTTTCCTCAAATAGCAAATAATGAGAGGTAAATTTTACCTCCTATTATGCTGAAGTCCATAGGTAGAGGGACAGAGGGCTGTCTACCTTTCATGTTCAAAGACTGCCATGACCATGAGCTGAACATTACAAGAAAAAGCAAACATTTGTTTGGACTAAGACCAAACAAGATAAAGATGGTTGGGGAGTTGGCTATCTGACAAAAGGATCTCAAATTGCTTAGAGGTGCACAAAAGATTTGAAAAATTTTATTCAGGTTTGCCACACATTGATCTGTAGTCTTAATCATCACTTTCCTATCCAGATGTTCATCAACCATCTTTTCAATGATCTGTTTTAGAATTTTCCCCAAAAATTGAAATCAATCTCATTTTCTATGGTTAGGGAGCAGGATGTGGATAGTCATTCAGACTTCACTAGAAGCAATGACATTTTGGATAGCCTTCTTTTCTGTGGTCCCTGTATCTTGAGATTGGCAATAGGCTATTGTGGTAGGAAATTAAGGTCACAGAACTACAGGTAAATAGGTTAATGCCAATGAAATTAACCTAGCTTTGAACAGGAAAGCCCTGACAGGTAGAGGGCTCTAAGAGGGTTCAGTATATATATATACACTAATAACCCAGTGCAGGATAGGGATGGCCCATGAGTCAAGCAGCAGGGAGGAGGGAACTCACTTAGAACCTATAGCAGTGGGGATGAGTATATGGCAAAAGTGAATCCCCAGGTAGATCCCAGGACCAGAGCATTATCAGGATCCACCGAACAAGGACACTATAATTCTAGGACACTCTATTCAGTACCAGAATTCCCATACCATTCACCTGGAAAACTTGGCCTAAGCCTAGCTCTCTCTTGCAAGATACTGAAGTGAATAAGCAAACCAAGGAAACCTCTAAACACCATGGAGAAATACTTTGGTTTGAGGTAAACCCCAGGAAGATAGTAATCCTAAAACAAGTCCAGGAAAAACCTCAGAGGAAGAACAGTGTCCTGGTCCTAGGAAGGAATGGAAATAAGAGCTGCAGAATAGAAAAACTAAGGAAGAAAAAATGGAAAGAAAAATTGACACCTTAGATAAGATGGTGGAAAACCTCACTCAAGAACTAAATGCTCCAAATGGAAAACAATAACTCAATAAGAAAATGAAAATGATCTAAACAAAAAATTTAAAAATTGGGAAAACAAAAGACTATGTAAGAAATATAATAAAAAACAACTGTTATAAGAGATAATTTTTAAATTGTTTTAAAATCATGACAAAAAGTCTGTGTAATATATTTCAAGAAAATAAAAATGAAAAATTTATAGAACTCTTAAACCTATAAGATAAAACTTCTAGAGTGAAACCCCACAATAAAATCCCTTAGAAATAGGTGAGGGCAGCTAGGTGGCTCAGTGGATTGAGAACCAGGCCTAGAGACAGGAGGTCCTGAGTTCAAATAAGACTTCAGACCACTTCCTAGCTGTGTGACCTTGGACAAGTCACTTAATCCCCATTGTCTAGCCTTTACCACTCTTCTGCCTTGGAAACAATACACAGTATTGATTCTAAGGTGGAAGGTGAGGGTTTAAAAAAAAAATGAAATATCATAGGCAATCTACTCTCAACAATACAAAGATCCAGGATATATGTTTTTCATGATAATTCATGTATAACTCATATCAAATTGCTTACCACCTCCAAAAGGTAGGAGGGAGGGAAGGAAGACAATTTGGATCTTATAATTACAGAAAACATATTTTGAAAATTATTACTTGTGATTAGGAAGATGAAGTATCTAAATAAAAAAAATTATCTCCACAAAATATTCCTTTGGTAGTTTAATTGACGTAGCATTGAATAAGTAAATTAGTTTATGTAATATTCTCCTTCATCTTATATATGCTAATAATATATTGTATTTTATTGGCTCAATCTATTAGTGTTTCTCTAAATATTTAGATCAATCTCCATTTCTGCAAATCATATTTTGTAGCTGGATTCATATAGTTCCTGAGTGAATCTTGTTAGATATTTTCCCAAATATTGAGTAGCTCCCAAAGTTGTTTTAAAGGGAATTTTCTTTTCTAGCTCTTCCTGCTGGATTTTGTAGATAATATAGAGGAATCATAATAGTATATGTGAGTTTATTATATAAACTGAAATTTTACTGAAACTATTATTTCTATTAATTTTATTGACTCTCTAGGGTTCGCTAAGCATACCATCATATCTCTCTTAAATAAATAAAATTGTGAAAAAATCTATTATATTGAAATAGTTTTCAAAATTAAAAAATATTTCAAGTAAAAAAAAGGCACATAGGCTCCAGGTTAAGAACTCCTGTGTTAGATGAATAGTTCATGATCAGTTTGCTAAATGGCAATGGGCGAAGTTATTTTTCACTGGACAATTATTCAGGCGAAGTTGTCTCCAGGAAGCCTTATATCACTCAAAGGAAAAACTCAATATATTGCAAATAAAATGAGTATCAGTGATAGGAGGAACACTTTTAGCAATTTCCCTCTTTCCATTCTATCCATAAGCAAGAACGTGTATTAATATTATAGGAAGCTCTTAGACAAATTCCTTTATATGCCTCTACCAGAGCCCTAGAAGGACATGAAATAATGGCAGCTGAGATGAGATGACCCTCCCAGATCTGTGGAAAAGGAGAGGATTGACAAGTGACAAGTAGGTATGAATGCCCAGGGGTGGTCATCAGACAACCCAGATTGCAACTCTGTGTGTGTGTGTGTGTTGCTTCAACCCATTGTCCCTCACTTGAGTGACTTCAACCATGGCAGGAGAGAAACTAGGAGAAGAATGGAAATTGGCCATGCCATGCTGGGAAATTATGCAGCACTCCTGCTTTTGGAAACTGCTGCTATTTCAGGGGAATCTAGAAGCAGCTAGGTGTCATAGTGGATAGAGTGCTAGGCTGGAGTCATGAAGACCTGATTTTAAATTTGGCCCCAGATGCTTACTGGATGATTTAGTCAAGTTACTTAACTGCTCTTTGCCTCAGTTTCCCCAGCTATAATATGGAGATAATAATCAGTGGATTGAGAACCAGGCCTAGAGATGGGAGGTCCTGGGTTCCAATATGACCTCAGACACTTAAAAGCTGGGTAATCCTGGGCAAGTCACTTAACCCCCATTGCCTAGCCTTTCCCACTCTTCTGCCCTAGAATCAATTGATTCTAAAACAGAAAGTAAGAGGGTTTTTTTTTTAAAAGAAAGACTTAAAGGAATGGAGGGAAAGTGAAGTGAGCAGAACCATCACAGTATATACAGTAAAAGAAATTTTGTACAATGGTCAACTGTGTAGTAGTAAAAATGAATAAATACTCCCAGTATTTAAAAATATATAGGATTTTTAATAACAAATCAAAAGAGAGGGAAAAGAAAAAGAGGATTCTTTCAGTCAAGTGAGCAGAACAAAGAGAGCCAGACTCACATCTGCAGCACTTTCCCAAAAACACAAGCTCCCCAAAAAAGAGCCCCACAGCATGGGTCTCAGCCAAATTTATCTCCCAAGCCTCCATACACAAAATGGGGATCCTGGGAATGTAGCTCAGGTGCTGCAAATTTTCCACCTAAACAACTATGAAGAGCTAATCTATTGTAAGCAAAACAAGGTCCTAAGACAACCCCAAAGGACTCAAGATAAAAAAAAAAACAACCCACTATCTACATATGAAGAAGATGTTGGAATCTGATTACAAATCAAAACAACAGCTTTCCCTTTATTTCCTTTGTGAGTTTTTTAATTGTATGTATGATATGTATCTTAAAATATAGAAATATGTATTGCATGAAAGCATAGGCGTAACTTTTATCAGACTAGTTGCTGGGGGGGATGGAGGGAGAGTATTCAATAAACTTCAGTGTCTTCTTATCATCTCTGAGATAAAATATAAAATCCTACTGGGTATTCAAAGCCCTTCATAACCTGGTCCCTTCCTACCTTTCTAGTCTTCTTATACTTTTCATACTCAAGTACTCTGATCTATAGATGCTGGCCTCCTTGCTCTTCCTTGTACAAGATACTCCTAGTTCCATGAATTTTCACTGACTGCCACCCCCCACCCATATCTTGAATGCTCACCCTCCTCATCTCTGTCTCCTGATTTTCCCAGATTCTTTCAAGTCAAAGGGAAAATATCACCTATAAGAATTCTTTGCTGATTCTCCCCCATAATGCTAATACTTTCTTCAGGCAATCGTCTCCAATTTATCTTATAGCTTGTTGGTAGTTATTTGTATGTTGTCTACCCCATTAGACTGGGAACTCCATGAAATCAGGAACTGCCCTTTGCTTTTCTTTGAACCCTCAACACTTAGCGAAGTCTATAGCAGGCATTTAATAAATGTTCATTGATATAGGAGATTCTAAAGGTTCTAGTATCTGGGAAAGTCTCAGGATTAACAGTGAATAAATTTATGAACTCAGATTTTTACCTGGAAGTAGTTAGTACTTAGAAGTGAGGAAGTCTTTTAAAGCCCTTTGGGCATAATTTCAAATTGCCTTCTAGAATGGTTGGATCAATTCACAACTCCACTAGTAATGTATTAGTGTCCCTATTTGTAGCAGCCCAGGCTACATGTATAATTAAGATGCAAGGATTGTGTGTGGGCACATGGACATTCTTGTGCATGGCAATGAACTCCGATCCCAGCATTGCTAGGGTTAAGGCGCAAAAACTTAGTTCCCTTTGTCTTACCCATGCTGGGATAAAACCCCACCTTTACCTGGTCGTAATTTACAATTAATGAATGGCAATACACTATGTAATTCATCAATATGTATTGGGTATATTTGCGTATCAAAGACATTAAAAGGAGAGGCTGCAGTCACCTGCTTTCTGAGATCTCACGGTTGCCTAACACTGTCTCTTCTCTTTTTCTCTCCTCTCTCTATCTCACCTGGGCGGCCAGGTGCCTTTCTTTTCCAATGCTAATACCTAGCTCCATCTAATTCATCCTATCATACTCTGTTTATTCTCTCAGCCAAGCTATATCATCCTCTGACCGGTGTAGTGTTAAATTTGGATCACTGGATGGATTCTGCCTTTGGGTTGTCCAGAGATCGGAGTTGGCTGCAGCTCCATTGAAATCAATACGGCCTGGTTTCTGACTCAGTTCTGCCATCTCTTACCTGGCTCTGTCATGCTCCCTGTGGAATTCCAAACTACTATCCTTTCTCTCTCTTTCTTTCATTGTGGCTCTCGCAGGCGAAGCCGCACTATTTTCCCCCATCCCCTCCAACATTTATTACATTCCTTTGCTGTCATATTGGCCAATCTGCTAGGTGGTACCTCAGAGTTGTTTTGATCTGCATTTCTCTAATTATGAGAGATTTAGAACACTTTTTCATGTGCTTATTGATAGTTTTGATTTCTTTATCTGAAAACTGCTTATTCATGTCCCTTGCCCATTTGTCAATTGGGGAATGGCTTAATTTTTTGTACAATTGACTTAGCTCCTTATAAATTTGAGAAATTAGACCTTTGTCAGAGGTTTTTGTTATAAAGATTTTCCCCAATTTGTTGCTGCCCTTCTAATTTTGGTTGCATTGTTTTTGTTTATACAAAACCATTTTAATTTAATGTAATCAAAATTATTCATTTTACATTTTGTAATATTCTCTATCTCTTGCCTGGTCTTAAATTCTTTCCTTTCCCATAGATCTGACAGGTATACTATTCTATGTTCACCCAATTTACTTATAATTTCCTTCTTTATATTTAAGTCACTTACTCATTCTGAATTTATCTTGATATAGAGTGTGAGATGTTGATCTAGACCTAATCTCTCCTATACTATTTTCCAGTATTCCCAGTAGTTTTTGTCAAATTCTTGTCCTAAAAGCTGTATTATGCCCAAAGGACTTTAATAGACTGCCTGCCCTTTGATCCAATCACACCACTGCTGGGTTTGTACCCCAAAGAGATAATAGGGAAAAATCTGTGTATAAAAATATTCAAAGAGTGGCAAAAAACTGGAAAATAAAGGGATGTCTATCAATTGGTGAATGGCTGAACAAATTATGGTATCTGATTGTGATGGAATACTATTGTGATGAAAGGAATAATGTAGGAACAACATAAGAAGATCAGGGGGTTCCATGCCCAATGCATCCCAGAATGCAAGGCTTCTGGGTAGTAAAGAATAGAAAGATCAGGGACTTTCCATTTAGCAAGGCTGTGGAAAAATGGTCAGTGTACCCCAGAATGCAAGGCCTCTTGATAGCCATAGTTTAGGAATTACCAAACATGCAGCCTGCTCTTTAGCATGAGAAAAACAAACTTTTCCCCTTCACAAATACTGTATGTTCTCTCTCTTTTTTTTTTAACTCTTACATTCCATCTTGGAATCAATACTGTGTATTGGTTCCAAGATAGAAGAGTGGTAAGGGCGAGGCTTGCCCAGGGTCACACAGCTAGGAAGTGCTTAAGGTCAGATTGGAACCCAGGACCTCCTGTCTCTGGGCATGGCTCTCAATCCGCTGAATCACCCAGCTGCCCCCTCTTGAATTAGATTTAACTCTTTGTTCATGTAGAAGGTTGATGGTACAAATATTATTTAGTAATAAATAGCATCTGTCTTCATTGGAGAGTGAAGTTGGTATATACAAGCTTTGTTGGAGTAAGGAAGCCACATCTAAACATTAAACCTTGGATTGTCCATGGCCAAAAAGTTCTCGTCCCCCCAGGGTGACAGAAATATAAGAAGGCCTATTAAGTATTTTTAATAAATTGAAAGCCAGAAGTCAAGAATGTCAAGAAACTTCATGGGATGAAGAGGAAGACTTTGGGTGAGGAGGTAGTTGGGAATTTGACTGGGGTAAAAGAAAAAGACTTATGGATCCACATTTCTCCCTTTTGGCTTGAGGGCCATATTCTGTCCCAGTGGCACATGCCCTCTACTCCCAGGAACTAGGAGTTCATTGGCAAGGTCAAATTGTTGTTAGAATTGGTGAAGGATCATAAAAGAGCATGATGAACAAACATGTGTGGGCGAGTTCTTTGGTACAAAATAGGTTGCACCTGTTCTAGGTTCTCCGGAAGTGCCTTTCCAAATGACACTGACTGATTAAACTGTTGCCAAATGGATTGTTATCTTCTACTGGTTTTTTGACACTTTGTTGTGGGAGCTTCAGAACACTGTGTTCAAGTATCAAGGCAGTGTGAGGTTCGTGTACTGAACAAAATGATGGTTATGTTTAAGTATTTGACTTTCCATTTTGAGATGTTCTCCAAGGAGTTGGTTGGAATTTAATATGTTAACTATTCCAACTCAATGATTTACCAAGCAGTACTCTTTTATTAGTTGGGTCCAGAATAATTCCCTTCAATGCTTCCCCATATTATAAATAACATAAGTTAATGTAGCTTATGGTGTAAGATGCTGGTCAAAACTTTTTAGCAAGCTTTTCTCCATTTCTCCAGAAATTTTGGTGAAATACAAAGATGTTGTGTTTTGAGATTAATTATTTCTTAACATTTAAAATGTTTATTGTTTAAAATGTAAAGAGAGTCTTTACATTGCAATCTGTTTTTTTAAACTATCCACACTGACACTGAAGGTTCCTTTGTAACAAAGAAAAAAATTTAAGTGAGATTAACAAACATAGAAACTTGTTTTGACTTTATCACCCCCTTTTCCTCTTCTGAAAAAAAAGAAATAGTTCATTATAAGTTCTGAGACTAAGAATGATTAATATTTTCATTTGTATTACTATAGCATATTACTCTACTGTTTTCTTCATTCTGTTCACTTTATTTTACTTTGGTTTCATGCACTTCTTGCCATGTTTATCTAAATTCCTTATTTTGATCATCTCTTATGACATAATACAACATCTTTCTATTTTTATTTGTTTATTTGTTCATTCATTCCTCAGTGGGATGGAGACCTATTTTGCTTGCACTTCTTTTTTGACATCAGAAATTGTGGTGTTAAATGTATTTTTTTTTCATCTTTCTCTTTTTTGTTATTTATTTCCTTGTCTTTCTTGACTGTGGAAGTATTTGCCAAATTATGGATATCTATAAATATATGTCAGGGACTCTCCTTATATAAGGATGGAGTTGATTGAGAACAGGAATAAAATCAATCCACTTAAAAGAAGTAATGATACCCAGATTCCTTTTCCCCCCATTAACAATTTGTATTTATTATCTCTAAAAATATTTTATTTTATCACATTCATTTTTTAAAATTCTGAGTTCCAAATTCTCTCCATACCTTTCTTCCTTCCCCTCCCTAAGACAGTAAGCAATATGATATGGGTTTTGTATGTCCAGTTACATAAAACCCATTTTCATGCTAGTCATTTTGTGGAAGATAATTGGAACAAAAAAAATAAAGTGAAAAATAGTATGCTTTGATCTGCATTCAGATGTTATCAATTCTTGATTTGGAGGCAGATGGCATTTTCCATCATGAGTCTTTTGGGTGCCCAGATTCCTTAATGGAATATGACTAAGATTCAATTAACCAATCTATCAAAGACTTTAACATTAAGTGTAAAATGTCCTTGGATAATTGGAAGTGTCTAGATCAGCTGGAAAAACTTAGGTTCTCTGGTTCATCTATAAACTAGAAGATCTATTGGGGTCCCAAGTTATTCTGTTATTAAGCAAAGTTTTAGATTCCAGCAAACAATGAACAAGGAAAGAATATTCAAGCTAAATTCCCTGTAAAGGAGTCACTTTGGGTGGGGGTAGGGGAGCATTTATTTCAATTTTGACCTGGGTTTCCTCACCATCCTTTTGCCTGGAGGAGGACCTTGCAGCTTTGAAGGATTTAGAGGGGTTAATGAACTATATAGCACTAGAAAAGACATCTTCCGCTTCTCAGAAGGCTTATCCCAACTCTCATTCTCCCTGATACGTCTGGTCCTCAGACCTTGGCTACTACATCCTCTCAGAGTTCTAGCCTTACCCTGTTGCTCAAAGCAATCGACACTTACTCTATAATCTCTATAATCCTTGTATGAGGGGTAGGTGGCACTGGGCTTCCTTTTGGTTGAGGCAGACTCTAGGTTATGGAACTCCAAGGCTGCAGCAGTTCTGCCCAGATCCCACACCTCTCCCTTCTCCAACTCTGAAAAAACCAGCAGAAGCTGACTCAGTGTGCCAGAAAATGAAGGATTACAAAGAAAGGACAGACTTGGGGCAAGGGGCATGCTAGTGGCTACATGGGCATAAAGGAGAGGAACTGAAACCAGCTTGAGTTAGTCCCATCCCTCTAGAAGGTATTTGGAACAAGGGCTTTGGCTGCTGAAAAGTAAATTCCCCAGAGTGGGAGGAGGCTGAGGTAGCTTTGCAGTTCATCCCCCAAATGGGTTATCTATCTACTATCAAAAAGGCAAGAGTCAGAAAGAAGAGTTAGGTAAAAAAACATGCGCACACACACGCACACACACACACACACACACACACACACACAAATATATGTATATGCTAAAGCTACAAAAGTTTTCAAGAATAGTTAAATTAAATACAGACTAGAAAAAGAAAAATTAACAGAGGATGCTAAAATTATAATGAAGAGATGAGAACCGAAACAAAAATTTACAGACTTCTCTAAATAAATATTGCAAAACAAGTGTTAATGAACCAATGTCTAATGAAATACAGAAATCTGTGGAATCTTGACACTGTAAAGAATGAGATGATCCATTATGGGTTAAAAGTGAAATAGAACTATAAAAATACAAGTTACAAGAGAATAAATGTTGGGATACATGGCCTACCCCCCCCCCCCAAATAACTACTAGACAAGAAAAACTAGAATTCATTGTGAAATACAAAATGCTGAGGTGGACAACTGTCAATGTGGAAATCTAGAAGTCCCCAGTTTAGTTAGTTGTTTTGACCTTGTCACAGGAGAATTTTTTCCCTGAGGGAAAGTCCCACTTCACTTGTCTTCCACACTTCAGGTGGGAGCTAATCCCAAAATAAAGTTGGTCTCCAGAAGCCCTTTCCCAGTATATCACACCCTCCTTCCAAGGATTGAACTCAGGACCTTCATTTTGTGAGACTGATGTGCTACCTATAGAATCAAGGAGTCACATGACTTTGGCTTGGGATTAGCTCCCACCTGAAGTGGATTGTCTTTTGTTAGCCAGTTAGCCAGAGACCAGTGAAGTAGAACCTTCCCTCCGGGGGAGAACTCTCAAGTGACAAGGCCAAAACCTGGGGTTTCTACCTCCCAACTAAATAAACTGGGGACTTCTAGATTTCCACGTTGATACAACCCAGAAGAAAAGAAGCAAAAGGGAAGAATGCTAAAAGAATCTATGATCTCTACAGGAGCAAAAGTCATTGATCACAAAGACAGGTTATACAGAGGGGTATATATAAGGGGTCATATGTTTTCCAGAAGGATGTGACAAATTGAGAAACCCAAGCACCATAGGGCAAGAATTAATACAAGAAAACTGCCCACAATTTATGAATACAGAAAACAAAGCATCAATCGAAAGAATCTACAGAACTCAAGATGCAAAATAAAACATATTTTTGGCAATAATCAATGCAGAAATTTTCTTTGCTTCACTGAACATGTTTGTGAAAAGACCTTCCCCTTCAATGGGGGGGGGGGGAAGGAACAGATGAGGAGAGAAAATAAATCCTTGTTAATTAATATTTTTGTACTCAAAAAACTGATTCCAGTGGCTCCTTATCATGGGTCTTCTTATATCTTCCCCCCTCCCCACCATCCCTCCTCCCTCATTCCTCACCCCTTCTTCCCCTAGTACTCTCAGATCCAGTGACTCTGGCTTCCTGGTTGTTCCTTGAACTCAACACTCTATCTCATGCTTTGGGCATTGTATCTGCCTGGAAGGCTCTCTCTTCTCATGGCTAACCTTGGTTTCCTTGGCTTTGTTTAAGTAAATTCCCCCTTTCTAGAGGAAACCTTTCCTAATTCTTCTTAATTCTAGTGGCTTCTCTCTTTTAATTATTTCCGATTTCTTCTGTTCATAATTTGTACATATTTGTTTGTGTGTTGTCTCTCCCACTAGACTGTGAGCTTCCTGGTATTGTCTTTTGCATTTCTTTGTATCCCCCCAGTGCCTTAAACATAGTAGGTACTTATTATGCATATTGATGAACAAAAAAGAAAAAATTCAAGGGCAAAATGGAATAAAAATGGACGTGTAATTTAAAAAATAAAATTAAAGGAGAAAGGATTGACCTGAAAGTCCATGAACTAAACTCTACAGTCCCTCAATCAGTGAATCAACATATTTTGTGGGATTAAATTGCAGAATGGGAGGGTATAAAAGGGAAGAAAGGAGGTGAAGAATAAAGGGCAATGTGTGTAATCTAATCAAGTTCAAGAATGAATAATGAAGGGAAGATAACTCCTGTAGTCTCTTAACAGGAAGAGGAAAAGAAAATAGGATGGATAGAAAAAAAGAGGAACTGAACAGGAAGAATTGAAAGAGAAGGTTTCAGACCCAGTGTGAGGAGAGGTTTGTATTGAAGAACATTTTTATGGGGGAAGAAGTATATTTTAAAATGGGAGCTGAAGATCTTACTATGTGTGTAAAATGAGGGAGTTCATGCAAAATGTAAACTACTTTTGTTCTAGGGACAGTAAACCATCCTGCTTTTGGGAAAATGAAATCAGAGTTCCTGGGGGTTTTGGAGAGGGGTAACTGGCACCCAGAAGGGTAGGAAGAAATGGACCCAGAGAGGAGATTGCATGGTGAATGGGAAAGAGAATAATTATGAGGATGGAAGGGGATAAAATTGAATGCCATGATTTGGTATTCAGAGTAATTTCTACCACAGGGAAATTCTTCTTTCCTCATTACTTAACTCATAAATAAATACGAGTAAGAGGTAGTTTGGGGCATATATATGTGTTCATGCTTTCCAAACTTTGCTGATCTTTATTATTCCCTTTATTTATTTAGTTTTCCATAATGGATATTGCCCAGCTCTTTTCTTCTGGGTGGTTCAGTGGAGAGAGTAAGGGGCTTTCAGTCAATAAGGACTGAGTTCAAATCTAGACTGAGATATTTACTAGCTGTATGACTCTGTCTGACTTAGTATCCTCAACTGTAAAATGGGGATAATAGTAGCACCTACTTTCTAGGGTTGTTGCAAGGATTAAATGAGTTAAAAACTGTAAAGTACTTAGAACAGTGCCTGGCATATAATGGCATTATATTGGCATCATTATTTTCTTATATAGGGAAACTGAAAAATTTCTGTTGGCCAAAGTCTGTCTCCAGTAATTAGGCTTTGCTGCCCATAGATATGGATGATACTCATGTAGCTAGGTGGGTGGAGAACATCAACCTTGTCTCCTGCATTTGCCTTGGCTTTTGACTCAAATAATTTAAATGATTTTGGCCTCTGCTACCGGCTCCTGATGGGTTATTGTGATTTCTTTGTGACTGTCTTGGTTTATCAAGGTGTGGTACTCCTCCCTCCAGAGATAGGGATGGAAAAGAAAAGGCCTAATCTTTGCCTGGGGGTACTGTGCCCCTTTATGAAGGCAGGCTATTTATTTAGCTGGAAACTTTTTCTACTTATATTTTCATCTTGACAGGCATTAATTCCATACCCATTTTCTCATCCATTCTTTCATTTTCATGAGTGCTGGTCATCTTCTAACTAGAATATAAGCTTCTTCTGGGCATAAACTGTGCTAAATACTTTTGTATACCCCATCTCAAATAAATCCTAATTCTGGTGCAACTGAGGTTGTTGATTGATTTATTGATTGATGAGAAATTAAGAAACAATATAAAATAAGGCATCATTAAGTGTCAAAATATTTGGTCCAGGAAATCAGAGAGAAGAGATTTGGTTCTTGGGACCAGAGAAGATTTCAATGAGTAAGATGAGATCTCAGCTGTGTTTAGAAAGGTATATAAAGTGATAGACTTAGCTATTGTCAGTAATACAGAGATCCAGGGCAATTCTGATGGACTTAGGACAAAGAATGCTATCCACCTCCAGAGAAAGAACTGCTGGAGATGGAATGCAGATGAAAACGGGCAATTTTTCACTTGTTTATTTGGGTTTACGTTTTGGAGTTTTGGTTTTATAAGGTTATTCACTTACAAAAATGAACAATATGGAAATATGTTTTGCGTGATAATATATGTATAACCCAGATCAAATCACCTTGCCAACATCAGGAGGGAGAATGGAAGGAAGGAGAGAAGTTCAATCATATAACTTGGGAAAGCTTGTGTAGAAATTTATTACATGCAATTGTTAAAAAAAATAAAGGTATATAAAATTTTGATGGGCATAGAAAGAGAGAGTAGTTCTTAGTTCTTGTGATCATGTGGGTGTGTGATTAAAAGCCTTTCAGGTACACTCAGAACCACCTAACCACTCCCACATACTCTTTGCTCCAAGCTCATCTTTTTAATTATCTTTTTTCTTCATCTGAAGTCTCCAAAATTATAAGCCAACCTTTTCTCTGAGAAGATAGTTTTTACTCTTTTGATCTTGAACCATGAACTTATTAGGCTGAAATATAATCTTTATTAATGGGCATATTATTTTAATAGCAGTATTGCACAAGAGAGCTCACAGGTAGACCCTAGTTCTTCTGTTCTCTTCCATTTTACTCTCAGGATACTTCAGGGAGTTAGAGTTGGTGAAGAAAGTGATTGAGATGAAAATTCTGGTTGGAGATTTCCAAAGCCCTGTGCTCTAGGAAAAGCAAGGGGAAGAGAGGAGCAGTTAACTAGACTTCACTCTGTGATCTCAATTGTCAAAACTGCTGGGACAGCAGGGTCTCACAGGTCAAGTCAGGGGAATGCTGATAAATGTTTAACAACCAGCTCTATAAGAAAAAAAAAGTATTCATAGTTCAATTTAACTTCCATCTTCATTATTAACTTTTCTTCATCACTTTCTTAAGTCTAGACAATCAACAAAGGTATTTGCTGATTTATGAGGTGTTAAATACTCAGACTAAAAATTTAACAATCACCTCATGCGGTTGGTTCTAGCGCACCACTTGCTCCTGTTCATTTCCATCATGCATGCATCAGTTTGTCTCACTCCTTGCCTCTGTTGTCAAAACTCTACCTGTGTTTTGACATTCCATATCTTTCCTGCCTGGGACACCAGAGCTTAGATGAAAGTCCCTTCCTCAAGGTCCCTGGAACCTTAAAACATGTTGAGCTCTTCTGAATACCTGTGAGCGAACTCTAGTATTCTCTGTTCTTGTAGGAAGACCCTTCATCGTCTGTGATTCCAAGGAAACTTTCCAAAGTTGACATGATCTTGGGGAGATCTTTTAAGGTCTCTGTGATCCCATGGAGAGTCTTCCTTCACCTTAGCATATAAAAGATGCATAGATAGAACAGGGCAGGTAAATGTATGGAAAAAGGAATAAGCATTTCATATTCAGGGGACATTTAGGAGTACACCTTTCTAGACTTGATAGTTCACCTCGGGACGAGGTGGGATAATAAAGGCAATGTGGTCTTATGAGAAATTTTAATGTTAGCTTGAGGCATTCGTAAAATTCTAGGATCAGAAAAGACCCTTCTGAAGACATTAAGTAATTTTTTTGGGAAAAGTTACCACTTACTTCATTTATTTTTTATATATAATATCATATAAGTAACAACAGTAATGTGACATATGAATTGTTATAAATATCAAGTAAATTAAAATAAATATGCTTATCCAAGAGAAACAAATTCTCACATGAGCCATGTTCAAAAATGTATGTCTCATTCTTTTTTCTTCTTCTCTCCCATCCATCCCTCCTCAAGTAGGCAGGTAATATGATACATACATACATATATATATATATATATATATATATATATATATATATATATATATATATATATACACATATGTATATACATACACATATATTATCATATAATACATATGTCCCAGTTCGTCATGTTGTGAAACAAGATACATATTGCTTACATTAGAGAAAAATTCAGAAATAAAGTGAAAATGGCGTGATTCAATCTGCATTTGGTCTATGGCTATGGCTATCCATTTTTGTCATGCATCTCTTTTGCTGTTGTGGATACTTGCCTTACTGATAACAGTTAAGTCATTCACAGCTGATCATCGTACACTATTCTTGTTACTGCCTATGACATTCTCCTGGTTCTGCTCACATTTCATAGGCAAGGAAACAGATTCAGAGACGTGCCCAGTCACAAAGCAATTAAGTGTTTAAGATGGAACCCAAACTCAGGTCTTCCTGACTCCAAGTCCAGGGCTTCATGTTTCTATTTTGGAATCTCTTTGCTTGGTATTGGACACATCATAATAGTGATGAAGTTGAGCTTTATCTTGTTGGAAATGGAGAGCCAGTGAAGGCTTATAAGTAGGGGAGTGAATTAGTCCTGAGAATATCCAAGGGGTCAGATTTACCAAAAATCTACAACCGCCTTTTTATTGTCAGTTAACAGACATAAGTTAAATGTTTACTATGTCAGGCACCATGCTAATTAAACACGGGGGATACAATAAAAGATATTCTTTGCCCTTGAGGAACTCACAGTCTAATAGAGAAGACAACATACAAATAAGCTACATACCGGACAAATTGGAGCTAGATAATGGAAGGAAGGTTGGGGATAAAATAGGATGGAGAAAGATTTTCTGTAGAAGAGGGATTTTGGCTGGTCCCTGAAGGAAGATTCCAGGAATGAGGAAAACGTGAAATCCCAGAGTAGGGACTTGAAATGTCTTGTGCCAGGAACAATCATGGATCATTGAATACATGGGGGGTGTAAGATATAATAATAAGGTCAGGTAGGAGGCACTGTGGATAGAGTAGTGGGCCTAAAATGAGGAAGATCCATCTTCCTGAGTTCAAATCTGGCCTCAGATATGTACTAGCTGCATGACTCTGGGCAAGTTGCTTAACTATGTTTGCCTCAGTTTCCTGATCTATAAATGATCTGAAGAAGGAAATGGCAAACCACTCCAGTATCATTGCCAAGAAAACTTCAAATGGGGTCACAAAGAGACAGACACGACTGAAACACAACTGAAAAAAGATAAAAGACTGAAAAAGTGGGGTGGGTCAAATTATGAAGGGCTTTATTTTTGATCTTGGAGGTGGTAGGGAACTATTGCATTAATTGAGGAGGGAGGTGACATGGCCATACCTACACTTGAAGAAGATCACTTTGACAGCTGAGTGGAGGATGGACTGAAGTGAGGAGAGATTTAAGGCAGACAGACCCATGAGAAGATCACTGTGAGTTAGGAAGACCTCAGTTCAAATTCAGTCTGAGATACTTCGAGTTGTGTGACTCTGGGCAAATCACTTTAATCTCTGTTTGTCTCAGTTTCCTCAACTATAAAATGGGGATAACAGTAGTACCTCACTCCCTAAAGCACTTGGGTACATGCCTGGCACATAGTAGGCACTAAAGAAATATTTGTTATTATTATTAATTATTATTACAGCAGTCCAGGTATGAGGTGATGGTAGTGTCAGAGGAGAGAAGGGGAAGAGACGGTTCAAGTAAAACCAACCAGTTTTGATAACTGATTGGATATGGGGGATGAGAGAATGAGGAGTTGAGAATGACATTTATTATAAGCATGGGTGCCTAGGAGGATGCATTATAGAAACAGGGAAGTTAGGAGGAGGACAGGGGTTGGGGAGGAGGAAGAAAATAAGTTATTTTATGCAAGTCTGAAGAAATGTAAGATGTCTGTAGAGCATGCAAATAAAAAAAAATCCTTACTTTCTGTTTTAGTATCAATTCTAAGCTAGAAGAATGGCCAAGGCAAGGCAATTGGGGTTAAGTGACTTGTGCAGGGTCACACAGCTAGGATGTGCCTGAGGTCAAATTTGAACCCAGATTCTCCTGACTCCAGGACTGGAACTCTATCCTTTGTGCTACCAAGCTGCTCCTAGAACATGAAATTTGAGAGTTGCAACCTGTATTTGGAGATGTAAGATAAGCAGAAAGGTTAGGGCTAGATAAGTAGATCTGGGAATCACCAGTATTAGAGATGATAACTGAATCCATATGGGTGCTGAAGACCTGACCAACAAATGAAATAGTAAAGAAAGAGAAGAGAGCCTAGGACAGAACCTTGTGGGCCACCCATCATTAGTGGATGTGATCTGGAGAAGGATCCAGCAATGGAGTCAGAGAAGCAAAGAGAGAGAGAGGAGGAGAATCAGGAGAGAATGGCATCCTGTAAATGTAGAGAAGAGTGAGATTAACAATGCCCCAGGTAGCAGAGAGGTCAAGAAGGCGAAGAATTGAGAAAAGACTTATAGTAGCTATCAAAGCTCCACTTTTAACACTAAGACTTTTGGGACCCCCTATATAAATGTAAGTTAGTGTATGTCCCTCAACCCACATTTGTTAACAGTATTGAGTTCAAGCCTGTAGACTGATTCTTATTGAGAAATAAAGTTAAAAAGCCTCTCAGATCCCTTAGGAGGCTCATCAAGTTAGGAACTATTGAGCTGGTTATTTAGCATTGGGTCTAATGAATGGCCTTCTGGTGAAATTTTCCATCAGTGGGTGGAAGTCTTGATCACCAAACAAGGGGGTTTCTGTCCAAGGGTTTGTTTAGCTTAATGAGATGCTTCAAGCTTTCCAAACAAAAACAGTCAGTTCAAAGTTCTGTGAGCAATGTCAAGCAGGACTAGAACTATCCAAGCAAGGCTACTCCAGCGGAGTCGATGCTCTTGAAAATCTCAAAGGTTGCCTACCACCCAGGGTTTGAAAACTCCTTTTGTGAAATACTGATCATTATCTGTGTCCTCCACCAAGAATCCAGTCTTTCTCTTTACCATATAGTCTGTCTTGACCAGTGTCAAGCATTTCAATGACAAACGCAAAGCAATTATTACTATGATTACCTTTATCAAAATCAATTATTTGATTTCTGCTATAAAAGTGATTCCCCTTTCCCCATAGCTCTGTGGAGCGTAGGATGTCCTAAATGTCCTCATAGCTTTAAGTTAGGGTAATAGTAAAGTAAGGTGGTAAAGATTTATTGGTCTTGAATGCTATTTTTGTCATCTCCCCTTTTGCTCCCTCTTATTCATTATTGACCATTATTTGCTTATTGATTAAAAAAATTCACCTGGAGGGTACTTGGTTATACAAAATCAGTTGTAGCACTCTTCCCATTTTATTGGATCTTCTAAGAAGCTGTTTAGGAAAATCACCTAACACATCCAGTAAGTCTTACAGTATTGTTTATGCAATGTTTCCACATCCATACTCCCCCATCTCTGCAAGAAGATTCATTTTCTCATTTGAATGAGGTGGATAGAACCATTTCTGGCATTAAATGTGGTCATTACAATGATAAAGGATTGCTTCCTTTTGGTTGATATTTCAATAAACATTGTTATGGTTATTATATGTATGTGTTTTTCTAATTTAGTTTACTATGCATCCATTCAATAAATCTAAGGAATTTACATTCTATTGGAATAATTGACTTATAAAAGGTAGCTACCTAGAATGGTGGTTGGAGTACTGGGCTTAGAGTCAGGAAGAATTGAGTTCAAATCCAACCTTTCTGTGTGACCCTGGACAAGGAACTTCATATCTGTATGACTCAGTTTTCTCAACTGTAAAAATCTTCTCTTGACCATTCATTCCCTTTAGGAATCCTCTGGGGTGAGGGAGGGGAGCAGGATCAATGAGTCACAAGCAAAACACACTACAGTGTCAGAGGGCATTAAAAGGAAGGAAAGAAAGGGTAAGGACTTGTAAGGACTCTGATTAGAGGCTGGGTGAGGAGAAGAGAATATAGACCACAAAATATAAACAAATTGTTTGAGCTAGTGATCACTAATGTTAAGCATAATGTTCTTTCAATATTTTCCTTATAAATAGGGGAGAGGGTCAAAAAGAAAAAGCATAAGAGGCTAGTATGGCTGGAAACCCAAAATTAATTATTACAAGCATGATTGTGATTGGGATGAACTCATCCATAAAAATAAAAAAAGCAGAGACAAATGAATTAGGAAGCAGAATCCAACAACATATGTTTACAAGAATCACATTTGCAACATAAAGATCCAGACAGAGTTCCAGTAGAAGCTCAAAGTTTGTTAATCACAAAAAACAAAAATAAAAAAGAGAGAGTAATTATAGTCTCAGAACATGAAACAGATAAAATATACATGGAACTACATTATACTTTAAGTCATTATGGATACTGAATCTATATCAATACTTAATATATGTACACTGAATAATATAGCCTAAGTACTTAAAGGAAAAATTAATCTAATTATAGGGAGAAAAAATACATTAAAATATATATAATAATGGACAACCTCAATGTACTACACCTTTCAGATCAAGAAAACTATTATAAAAAGATAATCAAGAAAGAAGATAAAGCTCTAAATAAAATTTTAGATATGAAAGATATCTAGGTAGAAAATGGAATATTTTTAGTTGTGGATGGCTCTTTTACAAAAATTGATTATGGATTAGGGTTTAAAAGTCTCACAAATAAGTGCAGAAAATCAAAATATGAATCCTTTGAAGTAAGGATTAAGTCATTTGGAGAATGATTTTAGTTAAATCATGATGAGATCTCTAAGAAGGAAATTGTGGAAACATTAGGAGTGGGCCCAAGACAGAATCTTGGGGATATACCCATACATAAGTTAATGGACAGGAACAATCAATTGAATAAAGGAGACTGGGGGGGGGGGGTCAGTCTGAAATGTAGGAAGAAAATCTCATAAGAATAGTGTCACAAAAGCACAAGGAGGACAGAGCATTCAGAAGGAGAGATTGATCAACCATGTCAAATACTGTATAGTAACCAAAAAGATGAGGAATGAGGTGGGTAAAACAACAACAACAAAAACTCATAGAATTAAAAAATAGCTTCATCAATGAAAATTATGACACAAGGCAATATACCAAAACTTTTGGGATATATTCAAAGAAGTCCTTGATGGAAAATTTCTCTCTCTAAACAAATCCTCAAACTCCCAAAAGAAAACAGAAAATATGAAAATCAAAGAATGAATTAACAAGATAGAAAACAAAAAGCCCAAACCATTGTTAATAAATAAGAACAGTTTTTAAAAAGAAATTAAGTTGATATATGGTTAATTAGTCTTAAACAGGAGTGTAACACTACATTGTCAGTATCAAAAGAAAGGAGAATTCAAAGTGTTAGATGAAATAAATAAAATTGTCAGAAAGGATTTTACTCTATTCTTTGCCAACAAAACTTATGCCAAATAAAATGAAAAAAATTATCCAGATTAATATGTAAATGTAAAATGTAAAATATTCAGATTAATAGAACAAGAAATAAAGAATTTAAAATAATCCAATTTCAGTAGAAAAAAATTGAATAAGCCATAACATGAACTTCCAAAGGAACTCTACCTCCTACCCCCAGGAACAGATGGTTTGAGAAGTAAGTGCTATAAAATGTTCAAATGTCTAATAAAGTAATTGGTGATATGGCACTAAGTGCTCAGAAAAGTAATCAAAGCTGGCTATGTATATTTGGGATTCAACTAAAAAGAGATGAGAGTTGGCTATGTGGGTACTGATGAGCTCACCATGGAGAATGTGGAGAGAGAATAGAGGAGGATCCAAGACAGTGTCTTGGGGTACACCCACACATTAGCTAATGGACAAGGATGACTAATTTATAAAGGAGATTAATAGGATCAGTCTGAGAGGTAGGAAAAAAACACACACTAGAAATTATAAAAAGTCAGAGAGTGCTAAATTTAAAATTATATTTCTAATAATAAAAATATTATATTTTATGAGGTTTATTAAGGATCATTAGAAATCAAGGAATAAAGAAGATACAAAATAAAAATCATGTGCCCATGGCTGATTAGCCCATTTAAAATCCCTGCCCTTAGCTTACCACTATACTTGCTACATCATTGCAAAGGAAGGAAGAGGGTGGGAGGCATTACTGCCAGTTAAATACCAATTGTGATCTCATCAAAGTGGAGACTCAAGTGAGATTATAGGGAATTCTGGGAAATACCAAGGACTTCTGGGGATTGAAGTCTAGGGTTCAAAACCTCCATTTTTACAAGAAGGAAGGGTTTTTCACTCATATCAAATATTGTATTGTGCAAATAGGAAACCACTGATTAGCAATAATGATGTCATTTGGTGACTTTGGGGAGAACAGTTTCAGTGCAATACTGGGAACAGAAGCCAGATTTCAAGGCTTTGAGAAGGGAGTGGAAAGGTGAGAAAGTGAAGGCAATGAATGTAGAAAACATTTAAGAATTTCATTATAAAAAGAGAGATATAAGAGGATTCCTAAAGGGAGTGAATGGTCAAGAGAAGATTTTTGAAGGTTAGAGCTATCAGGTCTTGCTTGAAATCAATAGAGAAGGAGTCCGTAGATAATTGGAATATTAGGAAGAGAGAATGAATGATCTGAGGGGCATGAAGATTTTGGGATCAAGGGCACAAAAAGGGATATTGCCCTTTGTAAGGAGAAGGTCTACCTCATTCTCTGGTGTTGGAAGAAGACAAGAGAGGGTGGTGGTGGGGAATGATGTTGAGATAATATGAAATGTGGAATTGGGGAGAAGGGCGAATTCATGATGGATGGCCTCAACTTTTTCAATGATTTGACAAGATCCTCTGCTAACAGAAAAGGGGAAAGTGGAGCTATGCATCACTAGGGAAGGAATAAGATTTTGAAGACTTTTTCTGGAGACTGGGAAAGAGATGACTCAGGAGAGATAAAAGGAGTTGGAAGTACCTCAACAAGGTGAGCCATCAAAGTCAGCCTTTAGAGAAAGTTTGTAGATGCAATTTAATAGGGCTAATTTAAACATTTGCATGTAGTTTCTTTTTTTTTTTAAATATTATTTTATTTGGTCGTTTTCATACATTATTCACTGGAAACAAAGATCGTTTTCTTTTCCTCCCCTCCCCTTCCCCTCCCCCCCCCCCCCCAGCCTTTCCCTCTCCCATAGCCGACGCATGATTCCACTGGTTATCACATGTGTTCTTGACTCGAACCCATTTCCCTGTTGTTGGAGTTTGCATTATAGTGTTCATTTAGAGTCTCTCCTCAGTCTTATCTCCTCCAACCCTGTAGTCAAGCAGTTGCTTTTCAGCGGTGTTTTTACTCCCACAGTTTATCCTCTGCTTGTGGGTAGTATTTTTTTTTAGATCCCTGCAGTTTGTTCAGGGAAATTGCATTGATACTAATGGAGAAGTCTATCACCTTCGATTGTACCACAATGTATCAGTCTCTGTGTACAATGTTCTCTTGGTTCTACTCCTCTCACTCTGCATCACTTCCTGGAGGTTGTTCCAGTCTCCATGGAATTCCTCCACTTTATTATTCCTTTGAGCACAATAGTATTCCATCACCAACATATACCACAATTTGTTCAGCCATTCTCCAATTGAAGGGCATCCCCTCATTTTCCAATTTTTGGCCACCACAAAGAGCGCAGCTATGAATATTTTTGTACAAGTCTTTGTGTCCATTATCTCTTTGGGGTACAAGCCCAGCAGTGCTATGGCTGGATCAAAGGGCAGACAGTCTTTTATCGCCCTTTGGACATAGTTCCAAATTGCCCTCCAGAATGGTTGGATCAATTCACAACTCCACCAGCAATTGCATGTAGTTTCTAAAAGATATTACTGTCATGGGTTCTCCAGTTGGTGAAAATATGGCTATATAACTCTCAGAAAAAAAAGATTTGAAGTAGCTAGATTGTCAGCTCATTATAAGTCAACAATGTCTGATCCAGGAGCCAAAAAAAAGGTAATGTTATCTTGGGCTACATTATAAGAAGTATGGTATCTAGGAGCAATGGGTAGCTAGGTGGCATTGTGGGTAGAGTGTCTATTTGGGAGTCAGGAACACTCATCTTCCCCAGGGAAAGTCACTTAACCCTGTTGGCTTCAGTTTTCTCATTTGTAAAATAGACTGGAAAGGAAATGGCAAAGCACTTAAGTATCTTTGCCAAGAAAACGCCAAATGGGATCATGAAGAGTCAGACATGACTGAAATGACTGAACAAAAATCCAGGACCAAGGAAGTGAGAACTTCTTTGTACATAGCTTACCCTGTTCAGACTGTACCTAGATGATTGTTTTTAGTTCTGGGCACCACATTTTAGGAAAGACCTCCCTAAACAGGAAGTTCCTCAGAGGAGGGATATATGAAAGCTTCCTGAATTTTTGTCATCTAATACCTTGATAAAAGAACTGGGGATGTTCAACTGGGAAAAGAACAGAATTAGGAATGTTTTCACATATTTAATAGGATTAGATTTTTCCTGCACTTACGGATGAATAATTAAATGAGGGTAGAAATCTCAGAGGGGAAGTTTTAGGTTTGATATAAGGAAAACTGATTAAAAATTTGAATTTTTATAATATATATCATATATTATAATATTTATATATTATATTATTATTATATTTTATTATATATTTATTATATAATTATATACTATATTTTATATAATAAAAATTTTCTTTCTTCCTTCCTTCCTCCCTCCCTCCCTCCTTCCTTCCTTCCTTCCTTCCTTCCTTCCTTCCTTCCTTCCTTCCTTCCTTCCTTCCTTCCTTCCTTCCTTCCTTCCTTCCTTCCTTCCTTCCTTCCTTCCTTCCTTCCTTTTTGTAAACCTTCTATTTTAGAATCAGTACTAAGTATTGGATCTAAGACAGAAGAGTGATAAAATCTAGACAATGGGATTTAAGTGACTTGCCTAGGCTCACACACAAGGTAGTATCTGAGACCAGATTTGAACCCAGGACCTCCATGTCTCCAGGACTAGCTGTGCCAAAGTACAAATATACTATATCTCTCTCAGATTTCATAAAGCAACTCCAGGGATAAGCTGATTTCCTTACTTCTACTGATCTTTCCTCTTGGCCATCAGGCAAAGCAAAAAGTGGTCAGTGGAACAGGTCAGCAAGCATGGAATCCTCAAGAAGTGCTCTATCTGATCCATGTGGTTCTCTGTCTTTATCCCAGAAGTGTCTTTCAAGGCTGATGAAAATTTTACCCTTTTACTGCGTAACTGGTGTGCTTCTAGCTTTTGGTCCTCTGATATCATTGCAACACATCTTTCCTTCAAATTTAAGTAGATGAATGATTTTATTTTATTAATTGACATTAGGATTTATAAAAAGGTTTATGAATATTGAGAACCCAAATGGCACTAGTAAAAATACTCAACATGCTTCACTTTAAAGAAATCCAAAATGCAGAAATCCAGATTTCTTAAATAGCAGCAAATAACTATATTTTATTTCTTCATGTCACAAAAGCATTTGTGGTAGGTGTTCAGTAGCCAGTTTGCATGACCTACTTACAATATCAAATCATGTCAATGTTTTTTAAGTTCTTCCTATGTTCTGGGCATTGTGAAAAACCATTGCGATATAAATACAAGCAAAAAACCAAAGACAATCCCTGAGATCAAGGAGCTTACATTCTAATGGGAGAAGAGAAGCAAGGAAGGGGAGATTTGATGGCCAAATATCAAGACTGAAAAATGACTGCTCTAGGCCTTTTCTCAAATGGAGGCCCCAAGAAAAATTCACCAATAGGAGAAGGAGACCTGAGAGGTGGAGAGAAAAGGCAGCTAAAGCTTGGTGGTTTTATCTGGAGAATAAGACAAATATAATAAATTCAATTTACAAAAGATATGATTTATATTGACTTCTTAGATACATTTGTAATGAAAAATAAAAGACACCAAAGGGTGCATGTCACAATATTTAGACTTGGTTTCCTCCTTAGCTGAAAAGAAAAACCCTGAATATAAATTTCTAGTGTGATGTTAGCTAAAACTAGGATGCATATTATTTATGAATAAGGAAAATGCTTTTAATTCCCTGAAACTTGAAAATAGAGGTTATTAGGTAGGGATTTTACTTATTCCCCTTTTCCTTTTTGGTTTTTAACAGTAGGACAGATAAGAAAATGATTCTTCTTAGTTCTGGTCCTACTCACTTTTTAATCTGCAGATATTCATGAAACCCATCTTAATAGCCTTCAAAATTCTGGCCATGCAAGAAGGTCAAGAGGCTTTCCAACAGAGTCTTTTATGTTTGTTTGGAACTCCATTTCATACTACATTTTTGTATCTCCTATTCCCTACCAGAATGTCATCTTGAAAACAGGGACTGGGTCACAGTAACCTTTGTGTCCTCCTCAGCTGGCAGCATCGTGGCTCCCATAAAGTAGGCATTTAATCAAGGTTGCTAAGGGAATGAATTAATGAGCATGGCTTAATATGTGCAATTCTTCAGTTTCTAGTTTGTCCTTGATCACTAGGCTAATTACTTCCTTTCAGTGTTTCTACACGTGAAAGGGGGGCAAAACAGGGAACTGGAATACATTTTCTCAGTGTTTCTGGTATTTGCCAACAACACAACAACCCATCTAATTAAACAAGATTCTTTTAAAGACAAATGGATAAGAGCAAAGGTAGAGTCATTCCATGAGTATTTATTAAGTACTACCATAAGCCAGGCACTATTTGGATGTGTAAGGGAGCTCAAACAGTATCTAGTCTAACTCCCTCATTTTACAAATAAGGGAAGTGAGTCTCAATGGGATAAAGTGATTAGCTCAAGGTCATAGGATCATAGATTTAGAACTGGAAGTTCTTTAGAGACCATGTAATCCAATTCCCTTATTTGACAGAGGATAAGTGACTTGCCCAAGGTTACATAGCAAACAAGTGTCAGAGAAGGGGATTTGTGGCCAGCTCTCTAACTCCAGAGTCATTGCAGTTTCTATAGTACTAAGCTTCTCCCATTACGATTTTTTTTCATGGTTGCTTGTATTTTAAAGCAATGACTGACCAAAACCAAATATTTTTCTTTACATTAACCATTTTTCCAAGTTAAATGAAGAACCAGAAATAAATCTCTTTACCATAAAAAATACTAGTACATAAAAACTGTGCTATTATAAACAGTTTAATATAAACTTACAACATTGTAATCATGAGCCTTAATATAAAAACTATGGTTTTATTTTTTAAACAATGAGGCACAATAGATAAAGCAAACTACTTTGGAGTAGAAGGAAAGAATTTGGCAAAGTGATGCATCACATAGAACCATTATAGACCCTCCAGAAAATTCAGACTCAGTATAAAATAACTTGGAATTGTACCTGCCTAAATCATAAGGCTTTTGGAATCTGAAGCATACATAACATGTCTGAAGGGAACTGGGATCCTCATATGCTGCACTTCATATCTAAGGATATCCCCCACTGGTGGGCACACATGAATTGTCTTCCCAGTAGTGGGCATGGATTTGTGCTAATCCAGCATCAATTTCTCAGGCACCATTACAGCCAGCAAGATGTGTATGGCTGGTTGGGGTTAGGAGCGAAGTGGAGCCACCTAAAGCTAACTGAATATGTGAGCCCAGGGAAATGTGACCATTGCGTCTTATTGTATTTATCATTTGGTGGTTGGGCGGTGGGGGAAGACCACCATAACAGAATGTGGCTGTTTAGCGGAGTTTACGCACAAGCCACATTCTGGGTTGATGTGAAGTGCTTCCCTGGCTCTTTGTTTAGGAAATCTTTCTCCCTGGAGCATAGGTGCTAGGATCAGCACTGCTCTTTTCCCCCAGGAGTGGAGGCTGGTTTCTGGAGGTCATATCTGTGTGCACTCTCTGTCATTCATTTGCTCAGAGTACACTTTTCATTGGCCAGAGTTCAGCCTCTGCTGATTAGAGGTCTAAATATGTTTACTGTCTGACCAGGCCTTGTAGACTCTATTTTAAGGGGTTAAAGAGTAATCATCGTAGCCATAAGCCCTGTAAGCAGAGGATGGGCTGATCCATTATGGAGACGTGCCTGCATGGAGTCAGGTGATTTTCTAGTTGGTGCTTTGCAAATGAATTAAATAAAAGAAAGGCATAACGAACAGGGAAACTAAAATGGTTCTAAAATGACAAGAACTGCCATTAGAAATGTCAAGTAACAAATGCAATCTTTTACATATTGGTCTTTCTATAACATCATCTACATTCATCTCTAGCAAATATAACCCCTAAAATTATTTTGGAGAACGATGGACATTTTGGAGAAACATTTGTCACCTTGAAACTAAGTGCATGTACATCTCCAGGGATGACAAACCTGGTATCAACTGTGCTGCATTTGGAAGTGAACTTGATGGAGGGAATGCTTTGTAAGATGACATTACATTTGAGCACACTCTTCCTAGGAACTCAGGTACTCTAGATATAGCAAAGGCATCTATAATATTCGTGGGAGGGGTTATCCCTAATGCCAGTTTCAAATCTGCCCAAATCCTCTCAATTTTCTTTCCAAGTATTCTTATTCTTTTCCTCTTTTTTTTGCTATGGATACTGCCTCCCACCTTGTCTACACCTTCACTAATTACTTCATATTGGAGCCCCTTGTGTCTTTTATTCATCCTTTGCCTTGCTGGAAGATTAATCTTTATGTTCTCATTAGGTCATTTTTCTGTTCCACATCTTCATTGGCATGAGGAATTCTAAAATTCTCAGTCTGATATTCAAGAATTCCTCTAAAAAGCCCCACCCTACCTTTGCAACTCAATTACAGTAGTCCTTTGAGAGCTGAGAATCCAATTTCCTCTAATAGGGTTAGTTTGAATCAAGATATGAAGTTGGGAGTATCATACAGGTCCGTTTCTAAAGCTTCCTTATTGGTATTTAAAGTACTTAGAATAAGTCTTGACAATGCTACATAAAAATCAGATGTTATTCTATTGCTTTTTTTTGTCTATTTGCCCATTGTGGACACTTAATAAATTATTGATTTTAATTTTATTTGAAAGTGAGATAAAATTTTTATTTTGGTCTGTTTTTGAGAAGTAGAGTCACAGATTAGATTTTTGTTATATTCCTGAATAGATGAACAACAAAGGGACAATGATTTTACTTTTTTGCCATTATATGCAAATACATGTACATTAATTATTAAAATTTAGAAAATAAAATCAGTGAATAAAGGTTAAAGAAGGAGGATTATATAAGATCACCAGGCTCATACCTTGCCCATCATAGGTACTCAACTGGCTTTTGTAGAATGAATGATTTTGGGAAAAGAGATCTTAGCTCTCAAGAGCTAGCAAGGACCATTAAGACCACCTAGTCCTTATGTCTTTGCTTATAGAAGTCTAAGAAGGTTAAATGACTATCAGACAAGTTACATCTGATATGGGATTTGAACCCATTCCCTCTGAATACAGGATTACTATACCATCCACTGTACTGCACTTCCCTTAAAAGAATGCTTGATAAAAGACTACAAATGCTTCCTGGCTTTGACTAGACCCAAAATTTCATTGATAAGAGTATTCCTTCCAATGGTGCAAATGGAAGCCAATATAAGCCTTTTCATTCTTGTATGACTCCTATTTTTAATCTATAAATTATCCATAGGGAATCCAACCCCACGTGTCTTCCTTTGGATTTTTGACGTTATGTGGATACCCTTAGAGCATAAGTATTGTCCATTGGCAATCTTTCACTTTTTACTCTTTTTCCCATTATACAACCTTCTGATGATGTCCTTTATGCCACTTCTCCTGTGTTGGCAATATGTTGTGGTCTACACACCATGGCCTTTTGGATGACCCATGACTTTAATAGACAAAAAAAAAGCTCTACAAAATGGGAAGCAATACTGTGAGAGCTGGAAGTGGGAGGCAAGCTGAAAGAAGTAGCAAGACTGGAAGCTATGCCAAGTTAAGGAGAGGAGGGAGAATCATGGGGTGGTGGCTACGTTATACTGAGCTTTGGTATCTCAGATGTAAATCTATGATGCCATGATGATTACTACAGAGCTAGATGAGATCTTTCACCTATTCTCTAGCCTTTAAATTTCTACCAATCAGATCTCAAGTTAAAAAATGAATGTGACTTCTGTTATTCCAGGGAAATCACAAAGATTGAAAGAGAATTAGATTATAACTCCAGATAGGTATAGGTGTTCTGTTTTTCTCATTTTTTTGATCCTTTATATCACTCTATTTCTTCTTCTCCCCCAGTTACTCAAGTTATTTTTGCCCCCAGTTACTCTAGTGTTTACTCTTGAAATGTTATCCTTGTGAAGTTTAATTACAAGATGAGAGAATTTGAGAGTTGAAAGGGATCTTTGCAGCTATAATTTAACCCACATATCAAGGGAATTCTCATGATAACATATTTATTAAGGGTTTGATCAGCCTCTGCTTACAAAACTCTAAGGAAGGGTAACTACCTCTCTAGGCAGCTTGATTCCACTTTCAGACATTTTTAATTATTAGAAACATTTTCCTGACACAAAACTTAAATTGGTCTCTTTGTTACTTCTACCCACCACTCTGCGACTAAATAGAAGAAATCCTCCACGTGTTGGTCTTTCAAATACTTGAACACAGTTATCATTTCTACTACCTTTTACTCTTTCCTTCCAACCTATTCTTCTCCAGGTTAAATATTGCTAATTCTTTCAATTGATCCTGGTTATCCTCCTCTGGATTTTCTGGCTTATTAATATCTTCTTAAATCATTGTGCTTAGAATTGGACTTGGTACTCTAGATGAGTACTTTGCCTGACAAGGGCAGAGTAAACCTGGACTTGTACTGCCTAACCTCTAGAAGTTATACTTATTCTAAGGTAATCCAAGATTGCATTAGCTTTTTTGGCTGTCACATCACATTGCTGACTCATGTTGAGCTTGCTGTCCACTAAAACCTCCAGGTTACTTTCCCCCACCAGAACAACTGCTATCTCTCCACACTTTTCTCATTTTATGCTTGAGAAGCTGAAAATTTGTATTAAAATAAGTTCTTACATTCATTATTATTGAATTTCATCTTATTATATCTATCCCAAAGCTCAACCTGGCCTAGGTGCTTTTGATTCTGACTTTCTCATGCAACTTTGTGCCACTGGCAAATTTGGTAATCACATTATTTATGTTTTTTATCCAAATCACTAATAAAAATGTTAAACAGTATAAGACCAATCATTGAGCCTTATGATTCTTCCCTGGAAACCTCCCACTATGTTGATATTGAACCATTATCAACTCCTAGTTGAACCTAGCCAACCAATCAGTTCTGAGACCATCTAATTGTATTCTTCTTTAACTAAGATCTTTCCATCTCCTTCACAAGAATAGTATGAAATACTTTGTAAGCCATGGTAAAATCTAGGTAAATTCTATTCATAGCATTTCCCTTATCTATTAATTACTAATCTTATCAAAAAAAGAAGATGAGGTTATCCTGACATGACCTATTCTTGATGAAGCCCTATTGACTCTTTGTAATCACTGCTTTCTTTTCTATTCAAGAATTTTTTTCCCCAGTAATTAGAGTCAAGCTCACTGTTTTCCTCTTCTACTTAAAAAAAAAAAACCAAATTAACCTAATGTTTGATAAACTCCAAGACCCTCGCTTTTAGGATAAGAATTCAACTATTTAACAAAAACTTCTGGGAAAATTTCAAAACAGTGTGGCAGAAACTCAGCATCAATTAGTATCTCACACTCTATACCAAGATAAGGTCAAAATGGGTATATGATTTAGTTATGAAGAGTGATTCCATAAAGAAATTAGGGGAACATAGAATAGTTTACCTGGAAGATCTTTGGAGAAGGGAAAAATTTATGATCAGATAAGAGTATAAGATATAAAATGAATCATTTTGATTATATTAAATTAAAAAATCTTGTGTACAAACAAAACCAGTGTAACCAAGATTAAAAGTTTCCTTTAATCTTTAAGAACAGACTGGGAAAAAATGTTTATAAAAGATTTCTCTGATAGAGGCCTAATTTCTCAAATCTATAGAGAACTAAGTCAAATTTATAAGAAAACTAGACATTCTCTAATTGATAAGTGGTCAAAGGATATAAACAAGCTGTTTTTAGATGAAGAAATTAAACCTATCAATAATCACATTTAAAAATATTCTAAATCACTCTAGATTAGAGAAATGCAAATTAAATCAACTGTGAGGTACCACTTCATAGCTATCAGATTTGTCAATATTACGGTAAATGAAAATGATAAATGTTGAATGAGACGTGGCAAAACTGGGACACTAATGCATTGTTGGTGGAGTTGTGAGCTGATCTAACCATTCTGGAGGGCAATTAGAACTATGCCCAAAGGGCTGTACTCTTTGAACCTGTAATACCACTACTGTGTTTGTATCCCAAAGAGACAAAAAAGGAGAAAGGACCTGTTTCTACAAAAATATTTATAGTAGCTCCTTTTGTGGTGGCAAAGAATTGGAAATTGAGAGGATGTCCATCAATGTTAGTGATAGAACACTATTGTACCATGAGAAATGATAATTAGGATGATTTCAGAAAAGCTGAAAAGATCTGTATGAACTGTTGCATAGCAAAATAAGAATAATCAGAAGAACATTGTACACAGCAACAATACTGTAATGATGATCAACTGTGAAAATGTGGCTACTCTCAACAATGCAATGATCTGGGACAACTCCAAAGGACTTTTGACAGAGAATGTTATCCAGCTTCAGAGAAAGAACTGTTGGAGTCAGACATAGACCAAAATGTACTATTTTCCACATTAGTTTGGGGTTTTGGTTTTATATGAGTATTTTCTTACAACAATAACCAGTATGGAATTATGTTTTGCATGTATATTCCTGATCAAAATACTTGCCATCTCTGAGAGGAGGGAGGGAAGAGAAGATGGGAGACAACTAAGATCTTTTAATTTTGGAAAATGTATGTTGAAAATTGTTATTACATGTAATTGGGAAAATAAAATGACTTTGAATAATAAAAAAAGAAAATCTAGATATTTGCCTATTTCCAGTCTTATTGTATCCCTCCCATTTCCCATGACTAATACTCCTTGAGCAATGATTTCAGCCTTTTGAAGGAAACCCAAGTAAGAAAAGAGAAATTCTGAACCTTATGAAAAGGTGAACTTCAATAGTTGAAAGAGTAAGCAAAAAGAAGATGACCTGGTTTTATTCTTTGTGGCAGGGAGGAAGGGAAAAAAGGCAAAAGAGACTTCTTGAAGTGGGTCATTATTTTATGTTACCCTGGCCTGTGGTTATCAAGCACACATTGGGTCATTATATAGTGTCAGTGGCTCCAAAGGGTAAAATCCTTCATGCATAAATACTAAGAAATAGCCTTATTTTAGGAGACTCGGCAAAATGCTCCTATCTGGGTTCAGTTAAAAAGTTTTAATTCTTAAATGATCCAGGCATCGATCTACCAGTCAATGCCAGTCATTAGTGTTTTGAGTATGAACATCATTTTACAAGGGTACCAAACTATTTTGGGAAGAGTTTTGAGGGAGGATTTATTCCAATATCATCTGAAAGGGTCAAGAGACAGATAAGCAAATGTTTCACAAATACTATTTAGAAAAAAAACATCCTTTCAATTGATAAAAGGTCAGTAAGATCTTTAATTTCATGAAAATAGAGGGCATTCAGCTCTCCATGAGCAGGTTTCATGGAAGTACCCACCATAATGGCTCTCTGATGGGCTAGACTACAGCTGATTCTGGACCCTCCCCAAGAACTCTGCTAGAGAAACGATGGTCTCCTGAGGGGATGCTACTACACTGTGGTTCCCCTGGTAGCCTTAGGCTCACAACAGCTCCTGAAGTCCAAGGCAAATTGGTTCTCCATAAGGGAAGGCCCTCTCAGGTGCTTCACAAAGTCACAAAGGAATACTGCTGAACTTTGTGCAGTGTTAGCAAAAATGCTCCAGCCCTTAAATAAATAATCATGTTTGTTAACACTGGAGTCAATGTTTGTTTCCAGATACTGTCTATTTCATGACGTGACTTTTATGCCAATATTTAGTAGACCTGCTGAGTGAGAGGTTTGGGCTTATCAATGAGTCCGTTAACTTTAAAGATATTAAAGATTGAGTCTCTTGGATTTTGCAGTTTTGGTCAATCAGGAATAAAACTAAATTTTCATATGGAACTAGAGATATGTTTATTGAGTTCTAGGACCAGGTACAGCTCTCATGAAAAGTCTACATGTAGGAATTATAGAAAGCAAGTAGGAGGTAGGAGGAAAGAGGGCTGTAGAAATTTTAAGATTTCATAAATTGAGTAGCAATATTTTGGATGGCGAATACTATTCTCAACATTCACATTATACCATAAAGGTCTTTCTAGGGCAGAAAGAGAAGCATGACTGTATGTACTGATTTTTTTTTGGTTATTGGCATTCATTATTTTTATATGAGAGGCTTTCTTCAATTTTTACTTCTAATATATAATAGGGGCACTAAGAGGAGAAAGTTATGCTTTAAAAGGCGGCAAATATTGTTCCTTGAATTTTTGGAAAAAAGCCAACAAAAATTTTCTTTGAAGAGTTTGCATAAATTCAAATCTTAATTCCCTAGTAACAAAGCTCATTTAAAATAGAAAATGTAAATAAGCATATTTGTTGTCCATTTAAAAATATTAAACCTAATTACATGTAAAAGAAAATTTTTGCTAAATGCTTTATATGGAGCTTGAAACTTCAATAAGCCATGTCTCCCTGACTTGTTTATTGTGTAACTTTGAAACCCTGAGGTCTATTGGATTTTGGACTGATGTTTACATGACAGACATTTGCTAACAGAGGAGCTCAAAGTGCTCCTCGAAATTACTCTTCCCCATAGGTATCCAGTATTTTTCTAAAGCCTCCCAAGTTGCTAAGAGTTCTACCACGATTCATATTCTTCATGAAATTCCAGAAGCATTTGTTTGGCTATGTAACTCCTTTCTATATTTTTTCTGCATCTTTATTTACTGCAAATATGTTTATATAATTAATTAAGTTATATGTGTACATATTATTTCTTCTGATAGAACATATGGTACTCTTTTTCTATTTTATCTTTGTAAAGGAGTAGCTAGCACTATGGTCAGTGCACACTTAATGTTTATTGATAGATTTGCATACTTAAAAATATCTTTATATATTTCACTAAATAGTTCAATTATATTAAATTTTTTTATTTCCAAATCTGGTCCCTCTTTCCTGCCCCTCCACCACCCCTTGAGAAAGCAAGCAATTTATATTGATTATACATGTGAAGTCATGCAAAACATATTTTTACATTAGCCGTGTTGCAAAAGAAAATATACCCATTCAACAAGAAAAAGAAAGAAGGTGAAAATGTATGTTTCAATCTGCATTCCACGTTTATTAGCTCTCTCTCTGTAGGTGGGTAGCATTTCCTATCATGGGTCCTTCCGAATTGCCTTGGACCATTGTCTTGATTGGAGTAGCTAAGTCCTTCACAGCTGATTATCATTACAATATTGCTAACACTGTGTACAATGTTCTTCTGGTTGATTTATAGATTTTTACAATTAAGTAAACATTACATGATTTATAATACAAATAAACGTGCGGTTAAAAGTATAGATATATTGTCTAGGAAGGGTAACCCATTAATTCATACACAGTACGATGAGCACATTTCTCTACTTATCTAGACCATCAGCTAGAAGACATCTCGTTAGTAAAGGATAACACTGAGCAGAGATGCTTCGAAGTGAGGAGTTTAGCAATATATTAGAGATATGGGAATTAGTTTTGGTTGGGGTACCATGATGGAATGTAGGGAAGTGAAAACAGGATGAGGAAACTGCTTGAACAGGAGGAAGGGAAAACTCAATGAAGAGAACCTTCACCTGCTTCACAGTTTTACTTATGATCTTTCCTGTTCTTAAAAAAGGGGATAAAATAAAGCGATGACTCAATTTCCAACTGTATTTGGATTTGTAGTTATGCTTTATAGTATTCCTTTCTGAACTCTTTGTACATGCCATTTTAGATTTCATTTTATGAACATGGATTCCTTTTTCCCTTTTTAGATATACAGAAGGAAGAAAAAAGTGGCTAATATTCAAAACCAAATCAAATCAAATGAAACAGAAAACCCTAGCAATACATTTGGACAAATTTTTATACAGAAAATAAAAACATTAGGTTAGGGCTTAAGATTCAATGCTATATGATTGGAGAGCATAAGAGTTCCATATCATAAATAAGAAGTTTTTTTAACTCTTAGTTAAAAATATCATTATTAAATAATTTTAAAAAGTTAGATTCTCTAACTTATATTTATAGATTTAGCCCTCCTTTATTCATCTCTCTCTGTCTCTATATCTCTTTCTGTCTCTCTCCATTCTATTCCCTTAAGATAAACATATACTTTTGTTAGTCATCTGTTGTAGCTTAAAATATTTTAAAAGATCTAAGAACATTTTCAGAGGTAGTATAGCACAGTGGAAAGAGAATTGCATGTGGAGTCTGTGGACCTGGGATCAAATACCTCCTCTGATTCAAACTACCTGCATTTTCTTGTGAAGGTGGAGCAGTGGACAAAGTGATGGACTTGGAATCAGGAAGATCTGGGTTCAAAATTGGCTTTGAGCACTTACTGGCTGTGCAACTTTGGGCAAATTCTACAAAGTATTATGTGCCTCAGTTTCTCCTCTGTAAATGGTAATAATAGATCATAAATCTCAGGGTTGCTTAAAGATAAAATTACATAATATTTGTAAAATACTTTGCAAAATTTTGAATACTATATAAATGCTCACTACTTAATTACTTAATTTCTCGTGGCCCAAGTTTCTTCATCTGTAAAAATAAAGGGGTTAGACTAAAGAGCCTCTTAGGCCTTCTCTAGTTCTAAATTTATGATTTTATGAAATTCATATATACTCCCAATTCCAGGATGATTTTTTTTCCCAGAAAGAAAATCTGGCTCCACTTGTATTAGGAATCCACTGACTGATAGTAGAAAAGGAACTTTTATGATCAAGTTGACCACTAAATGCAGGGATGAATTATTAGAATCCCAGTCTTCTGGCAATTTCAGTCATTTAATAGTCTGTATTTAGCACCTTCTGTGCAATGAGTACCTTACTTGGAATTAAAGGGGTCAGAGAAAACATGTAATTCCTTTTTTTTCTTTTTTAAACCCTTACCTTCCATCTTGGAGTCAATACTGTGTATTGGCTCCAAGGCAGAAGAGTGGCAAGGGCTAGGCAATGGGGGTCAAGTGACTTGCCCAGGGTCACACAGCTGGGAAGTGTCTGAGGCCAGACTTGAACCTAGGACCTCCCATCTCTAGGCCTGGCTCTCAATCCACTGAGCTACCCAGCTGCCCCCTTAATTCCTTTTTTAAGGTGTGTTCAATTCTAGCGTTTTCAAGCTACTCCTACATAATTTCAATCTTTTTCTGAAACAGAAGAATCACTTCCATGTATTTTGTTCAGACCTGAAGATTTGGAACTTTTTTTTCTTCTCAGAAGTTATGATCAGTGTATTCAAGCATATTATTGCTTCAGAGGCAATGGTTTATTCTCTGTGTTGTTCAAGCAACCTTAATGGAGTATGTGAGAATGATGCAGTGCATAGAGGATTCTCTTTCAGACACTTATTGGCTATGTGACCCTGGATATATCAGCTAACCTCTGTAACATTCAATTTTCTTATGGATAAAATGGAACAAATAATAGCAGCTACTTCCTAGGATTGTTGTGAGGCTAGATTTCTGTAAGACAATAATAGTAAGGTAAGGTATACAAAGATAGACCATAATCCTATAATAGCTATCATCATCATTATTATTATCAAAAAGTTTATATGTAACTATAACCATAAATATATGTAAAGGTTATATAGTTAATATTTAGCAAAGCTTTTGACAGTATCTCACAGATTAAAGCAATGGAGTAGATGGATTCAGAACTTACGGAATGACAGGATCCAAAGAGTCACTGTCAACTTCAAAGGAGGTCTTGCAATGGAATGCTCTAGGGATCTGTCCTTGGTCCTGTGCTGCTCAATCTTTTTATCAATGACTTAGAATTGTGATGGTGAACTTATGGAACACATGTCAGAAAGGGCACACAGAGACCATTCTGTGTGCATGCACCCATTTCCTGTCAGAATTTGTTACTAGAAAGGCAACGGGGCTCAGGCAGAGCTGCTCTGCTTCCCCTTTTTCCCCAACCTGAGGACATTTTTCTACTTTACATACCTCTCTGCCCAGCAGCCCTATGGGAGCGTTTCCTCCCTCCCCTGACTGGGATAAGGTGGGAAGGTCATAGGCAGCAAAACTGGAGGGGAAAAGAGCACTCAGGCCACTCTCATCCCTAACCCTAAACCGAAATTTGTTTCTATCCCTAACCCTAAATTCATTTCTAATCCTAATCCTAACTTTAACCATAACTCTAACTCTAACCCTAAATCCATTTCTAGTGCTAAATTAATTTCTAACCCTAACTCTAAGGACTTTTTTTTTTCACTTCATCCAACCCTCTCTAAAGCAACCCACTGGGAACACTTTCTGTCTCCCAGGTCTATGGTAAGTGAGGTTATCAGGGTGGCAGCAGCTTGGCATTTAGTCTCTGGGGGAGGTGGGGTATAGCACATGGTCTCTAGGTGGGGGTGGAGTGGGGCATGCACCAGGTTTCTAAAAGGTTTGCTATCACTAACTTAGGTAAAATCATAGAAAAGATCCTCATGAAATTTCAGATGATATGAAGCTGGGAAGGAAAGCTCATATGTTAGATGTCAGAGACAGGATCTGCAATCAACTTGACAGGCTTGAACTATGGACCAAATTTAATAAGATGTCAGCAAAGATAGACTGATATAAAACTTTCCCCTTGGGTTATAAAATCACTTTCATTAGTACAGGGTGGTAAGATAGGGTGGTTCCATAATAGTTCAATCAGATAAACACCTGGGGGATTCAATGGACTCTAAGCTCAGTTGAATGAATGAATGAAGCACTTATGAAATGCTTGCTATGGGCAGAGCACTGGAAATACAAATAGAAATATAATTCAGTCCTTTTTCTCAAGGAGTTTATCTTCTAATGAAGGAGACAACATATAACACAACCTCTTTGACTGCAAACTCAAGTCAAACAAATTCCAATATACGCTATTGGCAAATTAAAAAATAAAGACAGAAAAATAAATTAAATACAAATTTCAATTCCATGACAAATTTGTGCCATTTTCCCAAGTGACATAAAGTCTCTCAGCAGTTACTTAATCATGTTCATTCTCTTTGTAAGAAGCTTTAATATATTATTACAGTGTTTGGGTCAAATGTAAGCTCTTTTGTCAATATTTATTTGAAATTCTCATTTGTAACATGTTATGTCCCCATCAGTATCAGAGCTGTGTGTTGTTTTTTTAATTTCATTAATGCCATTTAGTTAACAATAATGGCCCCAAAGAACAGTGATGCTGGTAGCTCTGATAAGCCTAAGAAAAGTTCTGAAGTGTTTAGATATGTTCATATAAGAAATATTTATTAAATAATGGAGTTTGCTATTATATATGACTTTCAATTGATGCAAAAGATCTTGGAATGTATTGGTCATGCAAAACAAGATCCTATTACATGTGGAACGTTTCATCTGGGAGTCAGGTGTAGAGGTCCCCTGGTTCATAGGATACAATGGCAAAAAGAAAATTATAATCCTTCTTCTTTAATACCATTTCCACTGATACAATCCTGTTGAATTGAGTTGAGAATATAATTATGACAGTCAAAAAAGCTATTGCTCTCTTAGCTTTCATTGAGATAATTTCAATGTCCAGAATGAAAGAGGTCACAATTCGATTGCACTTTGTTCCCCTCAGATGACATCTAGACTTCTGCGTTTATTCTGTGAATATTTTTGGAAGGTCCTGCACAATAATATTATTAAATATAATAAAAGGCATGTATATTATTACACTTTTATGTTTGCAAAGTGTTATACAGATGTCATTTTATAACACAGTCACTTAACATGGATGCTTTAAGTTTTATTATTCCTATTGTGCAGAAGAGGAAATAAGTCTCAGATTAAATTAAATGCCTAGACTATGCAGTGAACAACTAATATATGGTGGGGGTGAGAGTCAAACCCGGAACTTTCTGATTGTAACTCCATTGCTTTTTTTTGCTACACCAAGAAAGTGAGACCCCTTCTAAAAGTGAGCAACAATGATGGGGACAAAATTGACTAAAGAGGTTGGAAAAGAGACTTGTGAGGGACATGAAAGCAACCACAAGTCTTTGAAAGGTTTTCATATTGATGAAGGATTAATCTTATGTTGGGTGCCAATGGCCCTAGTTAGGAAGAATGAATGGAAATTCAGAAAAGCAGGTTTAGGCTCAAGAAAACGGAAAGCTTCTTAACAATTAGAGCTGTCAATAAGTGGAATGGATTGCCTTGGAAGGTAGAGGAACCCCTCTCCTCAGAGGCCTTTAATTATAAATTAGATACATCCACTCTGAATTCAAAGATTCTCAGACTTTGATTGGATCTCCCAGAATGAATCTTAACTTCTCATAGAGGGATAGTCTGCTAGAGTTCGCAACTGACTTAGAAATAAATGAATTTTCCTTAGAATTGTAAGAGTATGTGGGGAAAGGATCCTTTATGAAAATTTCTTTTTGAAAAAGAATATAAATTACCAAAAATATAATTAAACTGATGATTTTGATTGAATTGCCCTTTGAAGTTTGTTTTAATTTTTTTCTTTGCCTTCTCCCTCTTTTTCTTTATCTTCATTTCCTACCTCTTCTTCTAATGTTCTTTGCCTGCTTCTTTTCCTTTCTGACATATAATCTACCCATAACTCTTTAAAAATATGAACTTAGCATTTGTCTCTTCCTGTGTCTCCCATGAACCTTAGGCTACTTCAAAGAGAAGGGAATACCACATCATCTTATTTATCTCCCAAGGAACTAAGAAGCCACAGTTAGAACTGAACATGAAACAACTGATTGATTTAAGATGGAAAAAGGAGTATGATAAGGCTGTATGTTATCAATTTATTTATTTAACTTATATGCAGAGTACATCATGTGAAATTCCATATGTGATGAATCAAAAGTGGGAATTAAGTTTGCTAGGAGAAATATCAACAGAATCTGATATATAGACAATACCACTATGATGGCAGAAAATGAAGAAGAATCAAGCCTCTTAATGAAGGTGAAAGAGGAGAGTGTAAAAGCTGGCTTGAAGCATAACATAAAAAAACAACAAAAAAACAAAACAAAACAAAAAAAAACCAACCTGAGATCTTGGCAACTAGTCTCATCAATTTCTGGCAAGTAGAAGGAGAAGCATTGGAAGCAATGTCAGATTTTATATTCTTGGGCTTAAAAATCACTGTTATTAAGCAGTCATAAATTGGAAAGATACTCTCTCTTTGGAAGGAAAGCTATGGCAAATCTGGACTACTAAAAAGAAGAGACATCACCTTGATGAAAGAGGTTTGTGTAGTCAAAGCTATATTTTTTCCAGTAGTAATGTATAACTGAGAGATGGATTATAAGAAAAACTGAGTGCCACAGAATCAATGCTTTCAAATTGTACTGATTAAAATAATTTTGGACAGGAAGGATATTAAAAAAAGATGATGAGAAAATCTAGTAGCTAGTGACATGAAATGAATGAACTTGGACAGGCTTTTAGAGATAATGGAGGGTAGAAGAGTTTGGCCTGCTATATCCCATGGGATTACAAAGAGTTGGTCATGACTGAATTACTGAACTAACTGCAAGAACAATACCTTGATATTTTCAAGGTTGTGGGCGTTGCCACATGTTTATATGGCTTCAAGTTTTTGATTTTTACCTCAATATCAATAATTTCAATTGTTTTCTACGATCACTTCTAAGAATCTCTAGTGAAGCTAAATTCAAGGATTAAAGTGAACTCCAGAAAAGGCAATTGCTTTTGAGGGTCAAGTCTGAGAATTATGCTATAAAGTTTCTGCACTTCTGGCTGTGCACTCTACATATATATATGTATATTCTCTCCATTAGTTGAATCCTGGTCCATATAGGAACTTTTTGAACTTCAGCATTGACCAAGTATGGGCAGGAATAGAGGGCACAGAAGCCTCCTAATCCTTTTCATTTATAATTAAAAAAAAAACAACTTTCATTACAATTAGGAAAGTTCAGTGCTGCAAATGGGTTGCCTAGGCACATTTTAAAATTTAGGGTCTCTGTTAGTGTAGATCTCCAACCCTAGCCTCTGGCTTGGTTAAAATTTTACAACTATCACAAACTAAAATGTCCAAATGGGAATCTAGGATAAAGGACATGGTACTGAATAAAAGGTACAAATAGTTTAGATTCTTGTTTATAATTTGATAAGATATTTTACATAAGTTTAATGAATTTACAAGGTCTTTTTGAGAAGAGAGTTCCAGATGGCAAACATATGCAAGGAATTTGGGCAAACAAAGTTTTGGCAAGAATATTCTGAATTTTGTAATCAGTGGGAGGAAATGAAATACAAAGTTAATAATCTACAATTATTGGTTAAAAAAAGTATATTAGTGCATTTTTCCTCTCAACATCCTACCTTTTCCCCATCAGTGCCCACAAACAATTGACAAGATGAAGTGGGTAACTTTTATTTCCCTTATTTTCCTCTTCAGCTCTGTTTATTCCAGGGATCTCTTCCGTCGAGATGCACGTAAGAAAATTTCTATTCATGGTTTCTTTTTTTAACTTAAAAACTTTTATTTAATTAATTAATGTAGAATATTTTTCCATGGTTACATGATTCAGGTTCTTCCTCTCCTATCCTCCCACCCTCATGGTTTCTTTTTAATGTAGAAAGAGAGTCTAAATAAATGAAGACTGACTTTTTTGGGGATATGTGGTACCATTTTGTATATTTTTCTTTGGAGGTTAAAAAACTCATCAGGATAGGTGTATTTATATAGTGTTGAAGAAGCTATATCATTAGTCTGTCTAATGCTGTTGATGAACTAGACATGAGGGATTCTGTAATATTCTTTAGCAGATGGAGAAAATGGTAGCCGTCATGACTTCCTAAAGTTGTACAATCCCAAAGACAGAAAAGGAACTTATGTTTCTTATCTCCTCAGTTAGAACTTGATCAGCTTTGCCCCAGCATGTACAAATCTAGAACCATTAGAGAAATTTTATAAATAGAGTTTGGCTTTATAGCACTTGCAGTTCAGGCAGGCTTCCTCTGAAGAAGCTATAGGAGAACTAATCCCAATTTGGAAGAGAGTTGATATGGTAGTAGGCTTGGAGTCAGAAGACTTGATTTCAAATCTGACCTCAGCCACTTAATAGTTGTTTGACTTTGAGCAAATCATGTAGCCTAATTTGCCACAGTTTCCTCATTTGTAGAATGAGCTGGAGAAGAAAATGGCAAACCACTCTAGTATCTGTGCCAGGAAAACCCCAAAAAGGGTCAAAGAAGAGTTAGATTGACTGAAAATGACTAAAGAAACAACAAAAATTCTCCTTTAAATATGAGGGGGGAAAAGTAAAGTTCAAATGATGACTCTAGAAGTATCTTTGTCATTCAACAATTCTCCTGTTATCATATTAAATTGAATTTGACTGTTCTACAAAGATTTTTCTGTGCTGCTGGAGGCACTATCTTTTGGTCAAATGGATAGATAAATCATGCCCCAAATGAAGAGGGATTGTTCAGCTGGCAGTATGAAAACATATATAAATCTTTGTTCTTTGTTTTGTTTTGTTTCTAGCAAAGAGTGAGATTGCCAAACGGTATAGAGATTTGGGTGAAGAAAATGTGAAAGCCCTGTAAGTAAAATTATTGAATGTTGGTTAATTTTTCTATGAGTATTGATTGTGACCTGATTTATTTGTACCTTGAATAGAGGAGCCTTTCCTCCTCTCTCCCCTTCTTTACCCATGGTACTTATTAAGTTGCCATTGGTTTCTTCTCAGTAGCTATTTCAAAGATTTCAAAATCTTCTGCATGCAGCCTTGATGTCACTTATGGCTGGGAGTAGGGGCCCCAAATTCCCACATGGTCAGCAAAAATGATAGTTAAGTATACTCTTTGAACAGGGAAAGGGCATCATTCTTACATTTATAAACCTGCTTTAAGGATCTCTGCTATGGTGATCTTTCTCAAGGGACAGGGCAGCTTGTGATGATTCTATAATACACTTTTGGGAGTACCTAAGTTATGCCACACCTTGTAGAAGGAATATGTGATCATGAAACTCCAAAGTGCTGTAATCATGTAAATAAATGATTTAGAAATGTAAAATTTAGAAAAGAGCCTGCTTTTGAAAGCATCATATCTTACATCTTATTTAAATCATACTTCACCTTGGCTTTTCTGGTCTTAACCTTCCAAGGTACCAAGTAAGGTATTGAGTTCCATGGAGATGCTCTGAATTCTAACCGAGGACATTCTGTATTGACATAAGTGGATCCAAGTCTATTAATCTAGTATTGATTGGAGGGATAGAAAGGGAGCTGTTAAGAGCATTATAATTTGGGACTCTGTTGGTCTGCTGTCCATTACAGCAAACTGAGCTTAGCATCAAAGACTGGATTGATTTCCCTCTGTTAGCTGTTCTTGATATGAGGTCATTTGTAATGGTGCAGGGATGCTGTTGGGAAGAATGTACTGTATCTTAGACTATGGCTTTGTGTTGTTGGTCCATAGCAAATAATGGACACAATAATATTTGTGCATTTAATGATATATTTATACACTAATAGCTAATATTTACATAGTGCCTTGGGGTTTGCAAAGTGCTTGACAAATAGTACCTCATTTATTCTCACAACATTCCTGGGAAGTAGATGTGATTATTATCCTCATTTTTAGAGATAAGGAAACTGAGGCAGACAGTGGTTGTGACTTCCTCAGGTCACATAGCTAGTAAGTGATTATCTAGTAAGTGTCAGAGGCCAACTTTGAATTCAGGTCTTCTAGACCACCTAGATTTCTAATTGAATTGAATTCAGCTGTCCAGTGTTGCCTCACATGTAGTGGGTGCTCTTCTACATTGAATGATTTCTGGGGGGCCTGGGGACACCCTTTCCTCCCTCCACAAAATCTTCCTCCACAGGCTAATGTTTGGAGTTCCATTTAAAGACTTGATCCCATTTGTTTAACTGGTAAAATACAAATCCCTTTAGGATGAACACCATTTTAAACTTACCAGTCCCTTATAACAGTGTGACTGAAGATTCCGAGGCATGGGTTTGTATGAGAAGCAGGAATAGGGGGTTACTGGTGTAATGGAGGGGGAGAAATGGAGTCCCCCACTACTTAATTCAGGACTAGAGTGTGGTAAAGATGGAATGGAGCTAAAGGGTAGAGAGAGGGGACAGATTGTTTCTCCCTTTTCTTTCCCTTGTAAACCCACACAGGCTGTCTTCAGATTTATAGACTATAATTTCTTGAGAGACTGGGATGAAGTAAAATCCAGAACTGAACTGCTTCTTCTTCCTTAGGAAGGAAATATAGTTCTCCTCCCCAAAGCTTCAGTTCCCTCTCCTTAAATATTATGAGCAGGCACTTGATCTATAGAAACAGCTATTTATTCTTGAGGAACACACAAAAGGTAGGGTAAGTGAGATTGTGGAATAAGGTAATGGGAAAGTTGGGAAATAGGAAATTCCTAAAGATTAACAATTGAACCCCTTCTCCCCAAATCCTGTAGGGTCAGGCTTTGCCTGCCTGACCCTCTGGGGTCAATTTGTGATAGCTGTTCCGACTTCAAATTGTCCTAATTCTGATATGATGTTCAAGGACTACTTTAGAGGGAGAGAGGAGATCTTCCTGGGATGGATAGATTTCTATCAAAGTCCTATCCACTCCTGTTGTCTTCTACTGGATTCAGGGGGTTTGGATTCTCAGAAGGATGATCAACTCTCAGAGGTTCTCTCAGACCAACCTCTCTGGAGGGCTCCCCAAAGAGAAGTGAGTTAACTGCTTGGATTCTCTCTCAGCTCCTCAGTTCTTTCATCATAATTCTCCATCCTTCCTGCCCTTCCCTTGCTGGAGTTGGTCTTCCAGCATGATGAATCTGCTTTCCTCTCCTACACTAGGAAGTGGAGAAGACAAAAGGGAACCAAGAAGAGGGGAAAGGGAGCATTACAAGAAATGGGCTCAGATTTTTTTTCCTTTTTTAAAAAATGAAGTTGGCTTTAACAAATTTTACATCATAAACAGCAAAATGTCTCAGTGGTTAGAGTGTTGGGCATAGAGTCAGAAAGACCCGAGTTCAAATTTGGCCTCTGAAGCTTCTTCTTAAATGTATAACTAGGCAAATCACTTAACCTCTGCCTGCCTTAGTTTTCCCATCTACAAAGTGAAGACGTTGATAATCCTTATTCTATAGGGTTGGCGTGAACATCAAATGAGTTCATATTTGAAAAGTGTTTAGTACTGAGTAGGTACTCTATAAATGCTTGCTTCCTTCTTCTCCTTTGTTAGGAGTTGTGAGAAAGATCATACACTTTGATCTTTATAGAGTGGATGGATGAAAAAACATACATTAAACACTGAATGAAGGACTTGGAAATATGTCTGAGTAGAAAGCAAAGCAGCTTTTAAGGAGTTCACATTCTAATGGGGGTGACAACACATCTAGGAGAGTTTGGCTAAAAGGCAGATGCAAAAATCCTATGGTGCATAGGGTAAAATGGCAAAACATATGGTAATATTTAAGCCATATTATTTTTCTGATGTTGAGCTATTTGACATTGTCAAGGACTTTGATGATGAGTATTTTCTTTGCTGAGTCTTCAGTAGCTGTGGCTGTTGAAGAGTTGGGAGCTGCAACAATTTCCAAGATGGGTGCCATGTTTTATCTTTACAAGGGTTGATTCCCCTGGACAATGGCTATACATAATGTTACACTAGAAGAAAGATGTGTAGTCAGAGAGGTGTTGCTATTCCCAGGGCTCTTAGATGCCAGGGTCCTGGGCATGGATTTGAATAGAAGTGGTGGTTGGTCCATTTGGCATATGCTGTCCCTGTCTCTCCCTCAGAATACCTTCTTACTCTAGCTAGATTGTGGATAGTGTCAATGCAGTTGGATCTGCATCATAAGGAACACTTTAAAATGGGGCTTTGTCCTATTCAATTCCTCCTTTGCTTTCAGTAATAGGAAGAACTCTTTTTTTTTCAGAGTTTTGATCACATTTGCTCAATACCTCCAGAAATGCCCATTTGAAGATCATGTGAAATTGGTGGATGAGGTTGTACAATTTGCAAAAGGCTGTGCTGCTGATGAGACAGCTGAAAACTGTGGCAAATCCCTCGTGAGTATCAATTCTTTTCTTCAGTTTGACTTTCTCTCATTTTGTTTCAGGTAGGAGGCCAGGGTACATAGCAATCTGTCCCTGCAAGAAGCCCATTTTGCTCTTTGATCCTGGATATCTTACCCAAACAATCTGTCCAGGATTGTTCCTACTCATTAAAAAAATGCAAAGATTTGTCTGAATGAAGAGCAGCAGACTGTGAAGATGACTTCCTCTCCTCACTTCTTGCCCCTTGAATGTTGGTCCACCCAAATAAGAAAGTCAAGTATGCCTGAAACTTTAAATTGGTCAGCAGCTAATCCCCTATTTTTTTCTTCGTAGCACCAACTTTTGGGCGACAAGCTATGCAAAATAGCAAGTCTTCGGGAGTCATATGGTGAAATGGCAGACTGTTGTGCTAAAGAAGAACCTGAGAGAAATCAATGCTTCCTGAGCCACAAAGATGACCATCCAGACCTCCCTAAAATTGTAGCCCCTGAACCTGATAAACTGTGCCAAGAATTCCAAGAGAATGAAAACAAAGTCATGGGCTAGTAAGTGAGATCAGAAATTATGAACTAGTGGGCCAACCTAGGAGTCAAGGAGAGGAATAAGCATTTGTGAAACCCCCATTTTGTGCTAAGTGACTTAATAATATAATTTTGTTATAGTCCCACAAAAAATTATGTAGTTGCTGTCATAATCCCCATTTTATTGTTGAGGAAACAGAGGCAGACATAAAGTTAAGTGACTTGCCCAGGATCCCATAAATACTAAGTTTTTAAGGCTGGATTTGAATGCAGGTCTTCCTGACTCTAAGCTGGATACTTTATCTGCTGTGCCACTTAGCTGGCAAAGGCAAATCATTTAAACTCTTTTAGGTCTCAGTTTTCTCATCTATCAAATGAGAGGGTTAGATCAGATGGTCTTCGAACTCCTTTCTAACTCTAGAATTCTGTAGTCTTAGTGATCTAGGCAGCTTGGCAAAGACTATTGTTACTAAAAATTGGTCAATTTCTAGAAATGGAGGGAGTGTCCTTGCTCAGAATTTCCTTTGCTCAGAGCTGGACCTAGTTTTAGAGTGCTGAGGTGGGTAGAACCAGAGACAGTTCAAAACGTTGGTAGCCCTTTCAGCAGTGTGGAAACAGCAGCACCTAGCTCCTAATTAGTAGGAATCACTAATTTAGAAATGAAGATGTGGGACCTTGGTGAATTATTCACCACTCATGGCCTCCCCAGAGCCTTTGCTTCCATCTCAGGGCGTCTGTCTCTTTACCTCTCAACTGATGGAGGCTTTTACATCCTTTGCCCGAGGCAAGGTTTCCCTAGGCATACCAATTCCCAGATGGAGCTGGAAGAATGATGAGGAAATCACATCTCTAGCCTGGAAGAGTCAGCAAAATTCAAATCTAATTAAGTTGAGTTGGAGGAGTAAACTCCTCTCCTTGGTTCTTGATGTGGGCACAAGATTGAGGATGTTTAATATTTGTAGTTGCTCAAAAGTGACCACTTGTTTCTCTGCCAATTTCAGCTATCTGCATCAAGTTGCCAGAAGACACCCCTACTTCTATGCCCCAGCACTCCTTGCCTATGCAATTCAGTACAGAGATGCTGTGAGGGAATGTTGTGCAGCAGCTGACAAAGCCACATGCCTCAATGACAAGGTATTCATTAAAAAACAAACAAACAAACAAAAAGAAGATCTAGTCACCATAGGCTCTCTGACCTGGACCCAAGAACCCCCATCTATTTTACTATAATCTTTCATCATCATCTTCTTGAGTCCTTGGCTCAAGAGGCCACGTAGTGTGGTAGATAAGACCTGTGGGTGAGTGGTTCAAGTCAAATCCCACCTTAGATGCTTATTAGCTGTGGGATCCTGGGTAAGTCACTTACTTTGTCTTGCCCTCAGCTTCCTAATCTGTAAAGCAAGGGAGTTGAACTTCGTGCTCTTTCCAACTCTAAATATATGCTCCTTCCTTTGCTCCTCTCATCTACTGTTCTTATTTCTACCAAGGATAGTCTGATAGCATTTGCCTATTGCTTAAATTTCCCATTTTACTCTGATTATTTCACTATATGCAATTTTGAAATCTGGGAATTTTCTGCATCCTGGTGACAGGTGTGTGTGTGTGTGTGTGTGTGTGTGTGTGTGTGTGTGTTAACATTTGAGGAGGAAGTTGGAGCACATAGACCCTACTGTATATAAAAGAGTGAGTTGTGTGAATGAGTCAACATTAAGGGTTTGGGGCAAAGTTGCCACTACCACTGAGAAAACAAGTGCAATGAATACCTTATCATTGGTGAGTGAGCAATGCCATCTTCATATAAGGCTTCTTAACCTTTTTTGTGTCATGGACCCATTGGGTATTCTAGTAAGGCCTAAGGACCCTTTCTCAGAATGATGTCTTCATATGCCTAAAAGTAAATACATAGGATTGCCAAGGAATCCAAGTATATTCAAATACACTGATCAATGCCTGTCAAATACCCTCTTCTTTCTCTGTCTATCTATCTATCTATCTATCTATCTATCTATCTATCTATCTATCTATCTATCTATTTTATGGAACCCAGCCTAAAACCTCCGAATTATAAAAATACTGAATTAATTCTTGAAGACTTTGTGGAGAATTTATTTTTCATATAAATAAAAATAGTGAAAATTATTTCTGAAAAAAGGTGGTTTCTTCTTTCTACAGCTCACTGATTTAAGAGAAAAAGTACTAAGTGCAGGTGCAAAGCAGAGATTCCGATGTGCCAGTTTAGACAAATTTGGAGAGAGAGCTGTCAAGGCAGGGTAAGTCTTTAAGTATCATTTGCCGAAAAATGGTTACATTTCTTGAAGAGACAAAGATGGAAAAAGACCTGGGATTCTGATATCCATAGCTATCACCATTTAGTGTTGTTAATTTCATCACCTCAAAAATGTCAAAGCATTGTTGAGTGAAATTAAACAAAAAGATGAACCAAAGCACACTTCTCTGAGTAAGAAAACATTTCAATAGAATTGGGTCTAATGATTGACTTGTTTAGTCAAAAGACAAAGAATTAAAGATGTAACTCATTTTTAACAAGCAAATAATAAAGAACAGACTAGCACAGGCAACATCCTGGTGTTGAGAACAATATGATCCGTTATATAGCTGAGGCTCAGGGAATACTATTATTGGTTGTAGTTGGAAACGAGGGGCTAGCAATAGCCCCCTTCCTTCCTTCCTGTGACTAAGAAAAGTTCATTATTTGAGTCTATTTGTAACATTAAAACATAGTGAGCTCGACTTCTTTGGATAGAAACTAGACATCTTTGAAGGATAACTTGCCTTGTTTCCATCCTTATCCTGCCATGATAGCAGAATTCCTTGAGGGAAGCACAGAACAGTGATGAACAGGAGAACTGGATTTTTGAACTTAACTCATTACAGACCAGTTTTCTTCACTAAATCCAGGGACAAAGAACCATGATGTACAGGACAAAATCAATTAATTTTAAATAAGATCAATAAAAACCCCCTCAGAACTGAAAATTTCTCTTTAATCCTTGTCACAAAAGTGGCAGGTATTCCTATTCCAGTCTTGTCAATAAGGTCTAGAAATGTTTATTCCCCCTACCCCCTACTTAGACTATTAGAGAGAATTTATGGCAATGGTTTTTCCCCAACCCTACCCCATTTCACCACTGCTTGACTTAGTTTAATGTTCCAATTCCTTCTACTGCTATATTGATTAGGGAGTTTGGTTCTGTCTAATTCTTTGCTTTCCACTTTGGATCATGATGTAGTCCCATTCAGCCCAGTTAAGCCATGATTCTATTTTCATTCTAAGAGTCCATTAATACTGGGCTTGACTCCCTAAAGTACCTCATTGTAGGGGGGTTCCCAAAGTCCCCTACAAGTTTCTAGGTAACCATGTGTTTACTATATTCTCTATACGAGTGTGTGTGTGTATATATATATATATATATATATATATATATATATATATATATATATATATACTCAGGGTGGGAAAATTTGCAGAGAGAGTAAGAGATGTGGCCTCTGTTTTTCAAGACCATAAAAATATAGTAATGAAGGTCAATTTAATACTAAGGCATGGATAATCCTTTTCCCTCCCCAAAGTATGGCATAATGTATAGAGTGTTGCACTCGGAATCAGAAAGACCTTGGTTAAGGTTCCATGTTTGACACATAATAGTTATTTAACTAGGCAAATCACTTCTTGTTTCAGTTCCCCAGATCATTCAGATTTTTAAAATTATAAATGAATTAAATTGGCGTAGGGAGTTTCTCCTGGGAATCCTCTCTGCTGTAGAACAACAATGACAGAATGTGGCACCAGAAATATAAGGTTCATGATCCAAGAGCTTTTCTTACATAAAGTTTATTTTTGTTGATGATTGTTGTTTCCAGTGAAATAGAGTACTAAAAAAAGCCTTGGGTTATGGTTCTTGCCTCTTCTACTTATTAGCTTTGTGACCTTGGGAAAACCATTTTGTTGCTTCTGTTTCTTCATCCATAAAGTAGAGATAATATAATATCTATAGTTGAGATAGTGAGCTCAGATGAAGTATAGAAGTGATTTGTAATTATAGATTCTTTATCAAAGTTAACTGTTAAGTCAATCTACAATATTATAGAGTTAAGGAATCTTTTCCCTCTCCCCCCTCAATCCCTGGGTCTTCTTCACCTAACTCCCCCTTGAGAAGCCTAGAAATAGATTCCTTCTTGAGGAGATCCATCAACCTCTTGATAAGCATTCCATGTAACTATTTCCTGCAGCTGACCGAAAATCTATAGAAGATACAGATTTTTTTTCTGATCAACGTGTGTAGCAAATACATGTTAACAGGTTAATGGGTATCTGGATACTTCAGAACTGTTGTGAGAGATTCAAAACTCAAAACTTCTTTCTTGCGAGTCCTTAGAAGTCAGGGGGAACACCCAGGTCTCTTGGCAGGTTTGCTAGTTTCAGAAAAGCTCTCTTAGTTCTGAGATTATATTGAATCAGTAAACAATTAATCACCTTGTCTTTTTTTTTCACTGATCATAAATCTAGAGCACTTTAGAATTGAGTATGCTGACATTGAAAAAAAAAATTACCTTTTGTCTTAGAATCAATACAAAGTATTAGTTCCAAGGCAGAAAAGCTATAAGGGATAGGTAGTTGGGGGGTTAAGTGACTTGCTCAGGGTCACCTGGCTAGTAAGTATCTCAGGCCAGATGATGATTCTGACTCTCAACTCAGTTAGTGATGGTGATGGCAATGATAGTTCAGAGTCAACACTGAAGTTTATTTGACTGACCTCCCAAATATTTTCTACATGTAAATTTCATTCAAGAATTTCAAAGTTTTTAAAAAAATGATTTCCAGGGAAATTTCATGTAAATTTAAAATTTTATCAATTTGCTTTTCATGAATTTTCTTTCCAGGCTTGTAGCTAGACTCAGCCAGAAATTTCCCAAGGCTGATTTTGCTGAAATTCATAAAATAGTGGAAGATCTTGCCAATGTTCACAAAGAATGTTGCCATGGTGACCTGCTGGAGTGTGCTGATGATAGGGTAATTATTTATTGTTATTAACCCACATTGTTCTTATATAAACTCCTTTATAATGTACTTATCTGGGTTTTTACATTTTTTTTACAATATTAATTAATTGAGAATCAGAGGAATTATAACAAATTATAACAAATACACTTAAATCCCTAGTTTCCTGAAAACCTTAGGTCAATCTGTCAACTGGCATTATTGAGCATCTACTGTATGCCAAGCACTGGACTAGGCTTAAATAACTCCTCTGTATAGGGAGCTTTCTCTGATCTCAGCTGCCCATTTTTTTCCTACAGAAAATTACTATGTATTGACTTTTATATATTTTTATATACTTATGTATATATTTGTTATCTCCCTGGAGAGAATATAAGTCCTTAGAAGGCAAGGACTATTTTGCCTTTGTATCCTTGGGGTCTAGCCAGTGGAAGGAAGCAAGTGAATACCTGCTCATTGATAAAATAAAGGAGATCATCGGCAACACTATGAAATGAAGCAGACGAGGTTTCTAAGATTCCTATTGCTTTCTCTACCTGTTGTGAGAAATCTTCCCTCTGACCCCCGGGGCTCCCAGCATCCTCAAACTCTAATCATTTCCATTACCCAAATGAGCTCTTAGGAAAGAATATTGATTGTTATTATTATAATTGTTGTTTTCTTGGAAAAGACTCATTGTCACTAAAGTAAATATGGCTGCTAGCTATTTTGTCAGTCAGTCAATAAGTATTTATTAAACACCTACTATGTGCCAGACATTGTATTGTGGATACTGAGAAAGACAATAATAGTTACTGTCAAGAGTTTACATTCCAGTGGAAGGAGAACACAAATAAATAATGAATATGCAAGATATTCAGAGAGTATATGAAAGATAGTCTGAGACTGGAAGACTCTTACATTTGGGGGATTTCTTAATCAATCTTAAAGAAAGTCAGGAAAACTGAGTCAGAGGTTGGGGGATAGAGCATTTGAGCCATAGGGTACAGCCAATACAAATAGGGCCAGTGTCCCTAGCTGGAAAAGCTTGTGGAATAGAGTATAGTGTAGGAAGGCTAGAAAGTTAGGAAGGGGACCAGTGATGGAGAGTTTGCATATCTATCAGAATTTACAATTGATCCTGGAGAGACCCTTTAGGGTTCATTAAGTAGGTGAGTTATAGGCTTAAGACTTTAAAAAATCAACCAAATTTGGAGGGACCTGATATGCAACCAAGCAAAATAAAGGGAGAAGGATGACTTGGGGGAGTTAGATAAAAATCACTAGGTCAGGATAGGCTTATACATCTAGTTGTAATGAACTTCAAAAGAAGCCAGAGAGTGCTGGTGCTAGATGAAGGGCCTGAAAGTGCCAGTGACTAGGCAAGGAACCACATTCTACCCCACTCTTTTGGTCCAATGTGGTGTGTGTGTGTGTGTGTGTGTGTGTGTGTGTGTGTGTGTGTGTGTGAGAGAGAGAGAGAGAGAGAGAGAGAGAGAGAGAGAGAGAGAGAGAGAGAGAGAGAATGTGTGTGTGTAAAGGGTGAGCAAAGGGACATCCCATTCTAGAGAGGGTGGAAAGGGATCAGGAGAATGTCAGTTTTCTGAGGCTTCAAGGATGTGAAAGGAACTTCAGAAGAGGGGGGTCTAAGTGAAGGACAGCTTGTTAAAAATAGGAAAGTTCTATAGAGTACTTTAAAAGAGAAGGGCAGAGTTGGATAGGCATTTATTGTTGAACCATCTGTTGAACCACTTCCATCTTATTGCTTCTAGGCAGCTCTTTCTGACTACGTTTGTCAGAACAAAGACTCAATCTCCTCCAAACTCACAAAATGTTGTGATAAGTCTCTAGTGGAGAAGAGCCAGTGCATTGCTGATTTGGAGAATGATGACCTTCCTGCTGACCTCCCTGACTTCGATGAAACCTATGTGACAAGCAAGGAAGCTTGCCAAAACTACAAAGAAGCAAAAGATCTCTTCTTAGCCAAGTAATTAAACTTCTAAGATTATTTATGTATATCTTTCAAATTATTTTTTTTTAAACCCTACCTTCTGTCTTGGAGTCAATACTGTGTATTGGCTCCAAGGCAGAAGAGTGGTAAGGGCTAGGCAATGGGGGTCGAGTGACTTGCCCAGGGTCACACAGCTGGGAAGTATCTGAGGCCAGATTTGAACCTAGGACCTCCCGTCTCTAGGCCTGGTTCTCAATCCACTGAGCTACCCAGCTGCCCCCTTCTTTCAAATTCTTAATGCCATTTACCAGAGGGTGTTCTTGTTTCACATTTGTAGAGCTATTGATGACTCCTTACCTTTTCTTTGTTCTGTTCTCTATTCCTTCTCCAAGCCTTTTAGGGAGAGATAGAGACAAAACTCTCTTCATGACCTTGGATGTGCTTAGACATGGGATCCAGGCCAATGACTCTAGAACTTCAGCTTATTCTCTTTCCTTTAAGCTGGAGAGGAGTCCAATGATGACAGGCAGTTCTCATTGTCCCGCTTGGCTCAGAGAGTACAGATGTTAGGGACATGGAGATAGTTTTGGACATTTACTGGTTGGAAGAGTACAAAGGACTTCTAAGGTCACTTTTAGCTCTGGAACCCTTCAAGGCTTGATAACTTTAGCACTCCCCTATCAGGGAAGAAAGGAGACCCCTGCATTGTCCCTGGCTGCTAAGCTTTTCTTTAATCCATTCATGGGTCCATCCATTCATTCCCTCCCATTCATTAGATAAGTATTTGTTGAGTCCTTACCATACTCACAGTATTGAGCAAGCACTGCAAGTGATATTAAAAAGTATAAGATAGAATGTTAGCATTCCAGGAAGGTACAGACTAATGGAGAAGTTGAAAGCCATCTAGACACGCAACTACTAACTAACAGTAGAAGGTACTATGGAGTTAAGTGCTATGATAAGTATAGAACTGGGGGATATATTTCTGTTGTAACTATGGTATCCTCTGGTTTCAATGATCTCTCTCTCTCTCTCTCTCTCTCTCTCTCTATATATATATATATATATATATATATATATAATAAAACTATAATGCACACAACTGAATTTTTGAAAAAATAAAAAAGGAAAACTTAACATGGTCTGGGGAATGCATCAATATAAAGATCAGTAGGTGAAGTTAAATCTAAACATTTTATCGCAACTTTTTTATTGTTATAATTTCGCAAAATTCATAGGACCTTAGGACACAGGAATAATGCTAGGGATTGGTCCTGTTTCTTACCAAGCTAACATCTGCTTTATTTTCATTTTAAAGCTATCTGTATGACAGTGCAAGGAGAGGTGCTAACCTTGCAGTCACCACACTGTTAAGGCTTGCCAAGGGCTATGAAACCACACTTGAGGAATGCTGTGCCACAGATGATCCTCCCTCTTGCTATGCCAAAGTGGTAGGTTTCTTATGAGAAAGTAAAAAATCAAATTAAATTCCTGAGGAAGGATGCCAAGTGCTCAGGATTGCTCAATCTGGAAATGATATTGCAGTAGTAGAAAAAAAGATGAGGGCAGGAGGGGGACAGTGAAAGTCATATGAATACTAGTTGCACTTTTCCTTGTGACTTTGTCTCACTGGGATTTTAAGTCAGATTGCTATAAGCAGTGGTTAAAGGAATTATAATGAGTTACTAGAGATGAGAAGGTTGCAAACGACACGCTCTCATTCTAGAATGGCTCTTTGACCAAGGAGAAAGATTTGGTTTTTTTCCGTCTCCATCAATAGAGAATGAGAAAAAGCATTCTGAGAGTTGCAATTTAAGAGAGACTCAATTTAGCTATATAGAAAAAATTTCGAGTTGTCACGAGGATCCTGAGCATGAGGGTCATTAGGCACTGGAACTAGAATGTCCTTGTATAGAAACCTTGAAAACCTTTGTTTTATATTTTAGATGTGCTCTTGTGTGAAGTAGTGGCCTGGAGGAATGATTTTTGAGGGTGAATACTAAAATGTCCTCTAAACTGAATATAATCAATGATAAATAATAAGCAACATATGTAATATGTTCCCAGAAGACACACCATGCACACCATTTTATTCTTTTTCAGACCTTACAACGGAAAACTATTATTGATGACAGCAATAATTTAGTCAAGCAAAATTGTGATATTTTTGAAAAAGCTGGAGAATATGGCTTTGCAAATGAGTAAGTGGAACCCTGCTGTTTGATCAGTTTTTTTAAAAAATATATTTTATTTGATCATTTCCAAGCATTATTCGTTAAAGACATAGATCATTTTCTTTTCCTCCCCCCCCCCACCCCCCATAGCCGACGCGTAAGTCCACTGGGCATTAGATGTTTTCTTGATTTGAACCCATTGCTTTGTTGATAGTATTTGCATTAGGGTGTTCATTTAGAGTCTCTCCTCTGTCATGTCCCCTCAACCGCTGTATTCAGGCAGTTGCTTTTCCTCGGTGTTTCCACTCCCATAGTTTATCCTTTGCTTATGAATGGTGTTTTTTTCTCCTGTGTTTGATCAGTTTTTAACATTTAGGATTTAATAAGATGGAGGAACTTTCTCTCCTAAATGGCCATAAAACACAAAAATCTTTCATTTTCCAAGTCCTTTGAAAGAATCTGGTTCCTTTAATACTTTGAGGTTACAAGCAAAGCACTTGGGTTGTTACTGGAAAGATGTTACTATAGACTGAGACAATATGGGATAGTGAACAGAGCAGTGAGGGTGGTTAGGAAGACGAGTTTGACTCGATCTTGACTTCATTCTGATACTAGGTTTTTTTTTTTTATTTTGGACAAGCCACTGGGACTCAGTTTCCCTCTATGTAAAATGAGGGTTTTGGACTCAATGTCCTTTAAGATCATTTCCAGTTCTAAATCTATGATCCAGTGTTGAACTCATCAAAATTCTTTAGCATGGAAAGTTGAAACTTGAAAGCTGATATGATCAAAGGCTAAAAAAGTATGAAAACAAGCATCAGTATAAAGAATGTTAGACTTGTTCAGGCAAATATGAGGCTTGAAATGGAAACAAAATGGGTTAGGACAAATAATTAAAAGGATTTTTCTCCAATGTGGAGAGGAAACTTGAAGAATACCAAGAGGTGATAGTATAGACTAAAGAATTAAGTAAATTCAATGTTTAAGAAAGAGCCATGCATAACAAATTAGTAGTGAGGAAACCCGGGAAATCTGGAGAACTTTTATGATTTTAAATGTGAACAACATTGAGGGGATCTATAAAGCCTTCAAAAAATCATTGTCATCACTAAATAAAACACCATATTGGGTAGAATGGATCGGTGGAGGAGACTGATAGTGGAGGGCCAGACAGGGAAGGAAATAGAAGAGTCATATTGATTGCCAGGTAATAATCAGTTTAAATTTATCAAGTTGGTGTTTAACAAGTTTTGATGGAATTCACGATAATTGCTATTTTGAATTAAAAAGTATTTTTTTTTTGGTCTGACTACAAATATTTGGAATGCTGTCATTACAGATTAGTGATCCGTTACACCAAAAAAATGCCTCAAGTATCAACCCCAACAGTAGTTGAACTTTCACAAAAGTTAGCAAAAGTTGGATCCAAATGCTGTAAACTCAGTGATGACGAAAAAATGGGCTGTGCCGAGGGCTATGTGAGTTTTTTTTCCCTTTCCTACTCTAATACTATTTTTGGGTTTTTTAAAAAAATGTGTAATTTAAAGATGTTTTATTTTATCAGTTGCATGTAAAAATAATTTCCAACATGTTTTCCAAAATTATAAGCTCCAAACCATTTGACCTGGGCCATCTTATCATACAAAACACACTTTTATATTGGTCACTGTTGCACTCATACAAAACCAAAAATCCAAAAGGAAACCATTAATAAGCTGATATGAAAGACAGTATGCTTTGAATTGCATCCAACTCCAACAGTTCTCTGGAGGTGGATAGTGTTCCTTGTCAAAAGTCCTTCAGAATTGTCCTGGATCATTGCATTGTTGAGAATAGCCACATTTTCACAGTTGATACTGTGATACAATATTGTTGTTACTATGTACAGTGTTCTTTTGGTTCTAATTATTTTGCTCTGCATCAGTTCATGTAGCTCTTTCCAGTTTTTTTCTGAAATCATCTTGCTTACCATTTCTTATAGCACAATAGTATTTCATCACTGGCATACATGACAATTTATTCAGCCATTCCTCAATTGATGGACATCCATCCCTTCAATAAAGAGCTACTCTAAATATTTTTGTACAAGCAGGTGTTTTCCTCTTTTTTTTATGATCTCTTTGCGATACAGACTCAGTAGTGATATCACAGGATCAAAAGGTGTGCTTAGTTTTATGGTCCTTTGGGCATAGTACCAGTTTACCCTCCAGAATGGTTGGATCAGTTCACAACTTCACTAACAATGCAATTTTGCCGTATCTCATCCAACATCTATCACTTTCCTTTACTGTCATATTGACCAATCTGATAGATGTGAGGCGGTACCTCAGAATTGTTTTAATATGAATTTATCTAATCAAGAGAAATTTAGAACATTTTTATATGATTATTGATAATTTGATATTTTCATTTGAAAACTGCTTGTTCATATCCTTTGACCACTTATCAATTGGGGAATGGCCTGTATTTTTATAAATTTGACAGTTTTCTATAGATCTGAGAAATTAGACCTTTGTCAGAGAAATTTGTTATAAAACTTTCCCCCCTTTTGTTTCCCTTCTAATCTTGGTTACTTACATTGCTTTTGTTTGTACAATCGCTTTTTATTTAATATAACCAAAATTTTACATCTTACTTATAATGCTGTCTGTCTCTTATTTGGTCATAAATTCTTCCCTTCTCCATAGATCTGATAGATAAACCTATTCTATGTTCCCCTAATTTACTTAGGGATCACCCTTTATATCTAGATCATATATTCATTTTGACCTTATCTTAGTATAGGGTGTGCCATACTCTTTTCCAGTTTTCTTGGCAGTTTTTGTTAAATAGTGAGTTCTTATCCCCCAAACTGGAGTCTTGGAGTTCATCAAACACTAAGTTGCTAAGATCATTTATCTCTGTATATTCATTGTGAGTTTTTAAGCTTAAGATGCCAATAAAAAATCCGTGGCAAGAGTGCTTTATATAAATGTTAGTTACTTCTTTTCTTGAGGAGAGCATTAAAAAATCCCAAACCAAAAGACCTTAATTAATTTTTTTTTTGAAATACCCTACACTCTCAGAAGCCTTGAATTGAACAGGGAAGACTGAGGCAATGAATAAGGATTGGCTTCAATATGGCAGCTTAGTTTAGTCTGTTGAAGTAGTAATGTGTTCATTCTACCTATCTGACGGATTCACCCATTTGTCCTTTTATCTTTAGTTGGCTATTGTAGTTGACAAGCTGTGCCGCCAGCATGAAAAGACACCAGTGAGCGACAAAATCACCAAATGCTGCACTGAATCCTTGGTGAACCGCAGGCCCTGCTTCACTGCCTTGGGAGTTGATGAAACATATGAACCCAAGGCCTTCTCTGCAGACACATTCACCTTCCATGCTGACCTATGCACACTTCCAGAAGAGGAAAAACAGACCAAGAAACAAACGTAAGGAGAGTTGGGTGTCCCGTTTTCTTTAAAACTTATTTGCTTCATCCTTGAGAGTGGGAAAGAGAAATACATTCTATGGACTGCATGAGCAAACCTTTCTGAGGCAGGGCAAGTATCAGTTAGGGAAAAATATTCAGAAAGTGTTTGAGGTGCAAAGGATTCAGCAGACACTTGTGGAACAACAACGATAATTGAATAGCATCTAATGGCAATATTAGCTACTAGTCTTTCTATAGCTTTAGATAAGTTATGTCACTTGCCGCTCACAGCACTCCTGATAGGTGGAGGCTATTATTAACCCCATTTTACAGATCAGGAAACTAAAGTTGAAAAAGTTAAAGTGACTAGTGCAGTGTCACACAATTAGTGAGGCAGGATTTGACCTCAGGTCTTCTTGACTACAAGTCCAACACTGGATTCATCATGGTACCTATTTACCTATCTTAGTCTACTCCCCAAATTAAGGTCAAATAGAGAGGTAGGTCACTATCTAGTAGATCACTATTGTGGAAAGTGGGAACTAAAGGAGAATCTCTCTAATTTGATGTGATAGAGTCCATGATAAGATGAAGGGGAAGGTAGGAAAATGTCCTAGGAGGTCCTAATATTTTCCAAAGGTGCATCTTTACTTATGTATTTCTTTAAACTTCATGCTTCGGTACCAGTGTCCTGATTTGTGAATTAGAACTAGGACAGATGATGCATGGTTAGCCATCCTAGTTGTTCTTTTCATATCCCATTCTATTCTGTGGTTTCTTTCATTGCAGTGTACTTGCGGAACTCGTGAAACACAAGCCCAAGATCACTCAGGACCAACTCAAGGCTGTCATTAGTGACTTCACTGCTTTTGTGGACAAATGCTGCAAAGCTGATAGCCAGGAAGGCTGCTTTGCTGAAGATGTATGGATGTCTTTTTTCTATTACGCATCTATCTGTGGGAGTCCTTGGTGACATTTCAATGGGACCTCAGTCAGGAGTACTTAGGTTTCCTACCTTAGCTTCCTAACAAGGGCTTCACTGGCCATTCTTGACATAAGAACCTATTTCCTTTTCTCACAAAACTAAAAGATTTTAAGTGTCTAGTGAATGCTTCATTTTTGTTGTAAGTTTGTAGTTTTCTTCCATTTGGGTATCTAGCTCCTCTGTCTTGTATGTGTCCAGTTGAATGAAAATCAGACATGTGTAGTATTGGAAGGATGCATAAAATTTAACCAAAGAATTCCTTTAGTTGGCCATCTTTTTGAAAAAGACCAATCTGTAACCCAGCCAAATCTGAATGCTTGTGATTAGGTGATAAAACAGCCCCAAAGACACCCAAACATTGAATCTAGAAACTTGGTGTTGGAAGCAACCTCAGAGATCATCTAGATCATGGGTTCTTAACCTTTTTTGGCTTCAAGGACTTCTTTGGCAACCCCGTAAAGTCCTTGTGCCTCTTCTCAGAAGAATTTTCTTGAAATGCACAAAATTAATGTGCCAGAGTGGAAAGGAAATCAGTTATATTGAAATACGGTTACCAATATTAGAAAAAAAATGTGGACTCTAAGTTAAGAACCCCTGATCTAGTCCAAACACTATTTGCACAATAATTCTCTTTGCCCTTACCTGGCCATTTGTCATCTAGAATCCACTTGAAGGCTTCTAGGAAGAAGAATTCATTATCTCCCTTTGTAAAGTCTTACAGGTAGCTCTTACAGGTTTTGCCAACCTCTAGGGGAAAAGCAAACAAGTTTCATCCCTATTCTACAGGAAAGACTTTCCTATCAATTCAAGAGCAGATTAATATGCAATTAGATATCTTGTATGCACATTTGATAAGGTTGCTTTTGGATCTTTAAAAGCAATGGATCATACTCAAAGAGTCCCTTTCAGGGGTCTTAGGTCTGATCTCGCTGGAATTTCTTTTTCACACATCTGTGATTTCTTTGCATGCAGGGTCCCAAACTGGTTGCTTCAGCTCAAGCTGCCTTAGCATAAACAGCAGAGGGACAAGCTGCCGCTAGCATTTCAGGTAACTCTCTTTGGGTCTTTTGTTGGCAATATGTGGATATGTCAAGTAGCTGACATTTCAACTTTGTGGGACCGTCCTCAATTGCCATCTTTCACAGTTGATGTAATAGCTCAATCTTACTTGAGTTTAAGTGACTTGCTTTTACAGAGCTGATAAGCATCAAAGGTAGGGTACCCATCCTTCTTGACTCAGTCTAGCACCTTATGTCTTAGGTCATGTTACCTGAGTAACGGACAACACTGAAGCCTGAATTCAAATCTATATAGTCAAGCTGCATTAGGCAAATGGGGTGGTGGTCCCTGAGAAATCACTTCTCTAGAATGGAATCTGAAGAGAGTCTGTTTTGTAATGATTCCTACTATGTTTGTTATGATGTAGCATTGCCATGAAAATCCAAGGAGGGTACATATTAAATCTCTTCAGGATTTCTCATCTCAAGAAGAAAGGGCTCATATTAAATTTTAGATTTCTATGGATAAATGTTTTCTTTGCCCTTCCTGAATTCATTAATGTCTAGTGGTTTTGGATTTGTTTAATGAATCCATTGTCTTTTAAATAAAGAGATCTCTCTTTATAGAGCAAAGGGGACTATGATAAAAGAAATTTGCATATACAACTTTATTTGACTTTTAGTTTCTTTGAACTTTAAAAAACAAATTAAAAAAATCCCTTACCTTACATCTTAGAATCAATACTGAGTAAGAAGAATGAAAAGGGCTGGGCAATGGGGGTTAAGTGACTTGTCCAAGGTCATATAGCTAGGAAGTGTCTGAGGTCAGATTTGAACCTAGGATCTCCCATTTGTGGGCCTGATTCTCAATTCAATGAGCCACCCAGTTGCACCCAAACTTTCTTTTTTAAAATTACTCCTCTAAAGGATATCTTTCAAGGAAGGGGTCGAAGGAAAGATATATTGGGAAAGATAGGTGATGTAAAAACAAATACTTCGGTATATTTTTTCAAAAGGGAGGGGAAAAATGAGAACATTGTTTTTGCTTAATTGCTTCTTATCATTTTTGCTTATCACATGTTTTTGTCTTCTAGCTGACCAGTGGAAGAAGACAGAGACAAAACTGAGGACCCAAAGTTCATCCATCTGTTTTTTTACTCTGTTGGTGTGAAACCAATAGAGTTAAGAAAACATTCATTTCACCTAAAATTTTTTTATCCTTTCCCAATGTTGCAATAAATAATAAAGAAAAGCATAAACTATCATGGAAGTTGTCTCAGACTGATCTTTTTGCGGTGTGTGCTGATTACTTGTACCAGATGGAGTTACCTTCCTAGTTCTAATGGTGCCTAAATTAGTTTTTCTTTCCCAATTTAAGAATTTTCCCCAGACCAAGATCTATGCTTACAAATTAATGAAAATGAGCATTAATTTTGGATGAGTTGTAAGGATATGTACTTTGGGGTTTCTTTTTCTTTTTAATTTGATAACTATACTGAAAAAAAATCAAGATGAATTCTGGGATCAAAGTAGTCAGTAGGCAAGTTCTAGTCATTAGAATTGAAAAAAACAACCTTAATTTCTGTCTTAGAACTGATACTAATTATTAGTTCCAAGGCAGAAAAGTAGAATTAGGCAATTGGGGTTAGGTAACTTGATCAGGCTCACACCTGGGAAGTATTTGAGGCCAGATTTGCACTATATTGTAAAGATTAAAATGATTAAATTGATATTCAATAACTATTATATTTTAAAAGTTTTATTAATAATAACTAAAGTAAAAAAAAATCTACCTAAACCCAGCCTGGTTGCAAGAGAAGAGAGCAATAGGGAGGAGCTACAGAACTTATAAACAATTATGTGAAGATGCAAACATGCACAAAGGGAAAAGCATTCTGGGTAATGTAGTTTTAGGGGTTCAAGATTTTCTAAGTATAAAATATCTATTAATGAGTATTCCTATGAATAGAAAAATGTGGCAGTTGTATGAGATCAATGCATGGATATTGGAGTTGCAAATTAGGGCTGGGCTAGATAACCCGGTTTGAGATCCATGCTAAGGGGTGAGGTCAGGGTAACAACTAGTCCGAGATAGGGACAAAGCAATGGGGGCTAAACCTCTTCAATTCAAGGAAGCGACCAAGTTGTGAAAGGAGCGGGAGCTAGGTGGCACATTGTATAGAGCCCTGAGTTTGGAGTCACAAAGAGCTGAGTTCAAATCGTACTTCAGATATTTACTAGCTGTGTGATGCTGGATAAGTCACTTATCTTTCTTTGACCCAAGTTTACTCCACTGAAATGGGAATAATAATAGTACCTCCCAGGGTTGTTGTAAGGACCAAATGAGATAATAGTAGTAATGTGGTTAACATAGTAGCTGGCATATCATTAAGTGCTATATAAATGTTGGTTATTATTATTATTTTATAGTAGTAATAATAATAGTGTTTAGAAAGAAGGCTGGTCCCAAATGTGTGGTCTGTGAGCCAGGTTAGAATTAGAGAATCAAAGAGGGAAACAAAGTATGGTTCAATGCAAAATTGTAACTCTTCAATCCTTCCACCAGAGTTGTAAAAGTGAGAATTCTGAAGTCTTATCCTGTCATTCTCCTGTTCAATAATCTTCATTGGCTCCTTTTTGCCTCTAGCATCAAATATACATGCCTCTTTTGCCCTTTAAAGCTCTTAAGAACTTGGCTCTGACCCTCCTCTCCGGGTTACTTTTATATTATTCTCCTTGATTCACTCTTTAGTAGTCTTTACAGAGTTTCCCATCTCTGAGCCTTTGAATACTGTCCCCTGTTCCTAGTTTTCTCTCCTCCTCACTACCATCTCCTAGAATCTTTAGTTCCCTTCAAACATCAGTGCCAATGCCATCTCCTGCATGAGGCATTTCTTGATCCCTGACCCCTGTTACTAGTGTTTCTTCCCTTGCCCTCAGTCCTCTGCTTTTCTTTCATCTTGTCTATCAACCTGTTTTCTCTTCCAAGATAACCTAAACTCCTTTTTATTTTATGTCTCGGTAGCCTCCTTACCTAGCACAGAAGCAAGCATTTAACAAAATGCCTTTTGATTGACTGACTGAAAAGTAATAGCCAGGGCCTTTCCTAGGAGAGCAAATTTTATCAGTAGAGACTTTCTATGAGGTATGACCCTTTAGTAGGTGACTCCGGTCATTTAAATAGTCTAACCATTTAGTAAAGACCCAGTTCCATTAGGGCATATAGATAGTTGAAAAGGATTCTTGTGATCAAACAGATCACTAAATATGAGGCTGGATTACTAGAATTCCAGTCCTCCGGTAACTATAGTCATTAAATAACTTGTACTTAGTAGCCTCTGCTCAGAGAGTACCTTACTTGCGACGATAGGGATCAGAGAAATCAGGTAATTTACTTTTTCAGGAAGGGTTCAATTCTAGGATGTCTATCAAAGCTACTCCAAAGTTACTTCAATGTTTTACTGGAGCAGGAGAAAAATCATCTCCAAGTATCCTGTTCAGATCTGAAGATTTGGAACTTTTTTCTTCTGTGAAGTTATGATCACTGCATTAAAGTATATGGTTGCTTGAGAGGCAATGATTCATTTTGTCATCTGTGCAAGCATCCTTGATGGCTTATATATGGATGATGCAGTGGAAAATTCAAATTCTCTCTCAGATACCAAATGGCTATATGACACTGAACAAGTCATTTAACCTCCATAAGTCTCAGTTTCCTCATCTGTAAAATGGAGCAAATAATAACACCTACTCCCAGGATTGTTGTGAAACTAAAATGAGACAATAATGATAAAGTGCTTTGTAAACCTTTAGCATATGCTAGATATTATTGTTATCTTCATTATTATTATCAAAAGAACTGATAAATAGAAATAAAAAAGACATAGTTTTATATATACACATTCTTTTTTGTCAAATGATGGCTCCATTCCTGTTCTATATCTTTTTATTTTTAAAGGTTTATTTAGATACTTTATTTACTCTTCCATTAATCTGGGCATTTTATATTGTTGTAATTATTCTCCTATTTCACTTAACATTTTCAAATTTATTGGCATATAATTAGCAAAATGACTCCTAATAATAGTTTTAAGTTATTCTTAATTAGTGGTGTATTCACCCTTTTCATTTTTGATACTGGTGATAATAGTTTTATTCTCTCTTTCTAAAAATTGTATCAACCAATAGTTTATTGTTTTTTCTCCATAAAATCAGGTCCTAGTTTTATTTAATTCAATCAGCTTTTAAAATCTTATCTTTGGTTTTCAGGATTTCCAATTTGGTTTTTAATTGGAGATTTAAAATGTATTCTTATTCTATTTTTAAAAAAAATTACATATTCAATTCATTATACTTCTTTTTCTATATTTTATTCATATGAGCATTGAAATATAGAAGGTTTCCTCTAATATCACTATAATTGAACCTCCTAAATTTTGATATATTGTCTCATTAATATTGTTCTCTTTAATAAAATTATTTATTGTTCCCATGAACTAGATTTTTTCTAACATAATGCTAATTTTTGTAACGATGCCATGCACCACTTAGAAATGGATATATACTTTTCTATTTCCAATCAGTTCTCTCCATATATCTATCATATTGCACCTGGATTATCAAAGATGCTAATCATCTCCTTGATTTCTTTCATATATATGTAATTTTTTTTTTGTTAGATACACTAGTTCTGAGAGGGGAAAAATGAACTCTCCCACTATTTTAGTTTTGCTACCTGTTTTCATTTGTAACATAACTGCCTTTTCCTCTATAAATCTTGATGCTATAACATTTGGTGCTTATATACTTGATACTGACATTAGTTCATTATCTATGGCACCTTTTAAAATATTGTAATTTCCTTATTTATTTCTTTTAATTAAATGTATTTTAACTTTAACTTTATCTAGATCAAGATTGTTATCCCTGTATTTCTTTACATCATCTGAAGCATCATAATTTTTATTTTATCTCTTTATTTTTATTATATGTATGCTTCTCATTCTTAAGTATGTTTCTTGTAAAAAGATATTGTTGGGTTCTGGATTTTGGCTCATTCTCCTATCCATTTCTCTTTTATAAGTGAGTTAAATCCATTCACATTCAATGTTATAATGACAAGTTGTTTATTTTTCCCATCCTGTATTCCTCACTGTTTATTTGTTTATTCTCTCTCTCTCTCCCTCTCTCTCTCTCTCTCTCTCTCTCTCTCTCTCTCTCTCTCTCTCACATACACACACACACACACACACACTTTGCACTAACACTACTCAGAAATCGAACTTATTTCTGACCATTGCTTTTCTTTTCTTCATGTCCTTGTAATAATTCCTTCCTTATCCTGTCCCCTTATCCTATATCCTTTTTCTCTGTAAATTAAGATGGCTTTTATACCCAACTTGATGTATATTCCCTTTTTAACCCACTTCTGATGAGAATAAAATTCCTGGTTAATCTACCTTGTACCCCATCTTTTTCTTCACTTTAAGTTCTTTCATTTATGCATCTTTTGAATGAGATAGTTTTCTCCATTTTACCTCTCCCTACCCACTTTTGTTTTTTAGGATTATCCCATCATGATTGATTGAAAGCCAAGCCCTATCTGTTGGACGCTTAAGAAGGATTCATCCCTCTGTGCAGAGGTCTTTCTGAGCCTTTTTCAGAACTGCTTATCTATCTTTGATGTCCACCTGGCACTTACCTCTCACCTGTGGCTCCATGAAGCTATAGCATGCACAGTAGTCACACCTTAGTAAGCCATCTTTGCAGATGGGCTAAACTAAGTTGAGGATAACTGAGGAGCCACAAACTGTTTGGTGAGTCAGAAGGGTGTCTATCCAAGCATTTGAAGTATTACCACTGCAGAACGGGGCAATGAGAACAATTTGTTTCAATGGCCATGAAGGACTTGAAAGCAGGAGCTATGGAGTGCCTAAAATTTGGTCACACAAGGAAGATGCAAAGGTCATCCATGGTACCCTGGGGGTAACTTTTTTCTTGCCACTAGACTTCAATAACTATAAGAAAGAATGACGCTGATGACCTTATATAACTCTGCCTGAGTTAAATCTAACCATGTAGAAAGTTAAGACATCATCTTGTGATGTCACTGGTCCTCTTTGAAAATGAAAGAAAAATAACAACCATCTGTACAGATTCTTAAATTTTTTTAAATTTACATATAGAAAATTTTTTATCATTGTATTCTGAAATTTGCAACTCAGACTCTCTCCCTCTCTCTTTTACTCACCCTCTTCCCAGAGGTGGCAAATAGTCTAACATAGGTTATACCAGTGCTTTCATGCAACATGTATTTCTATATTCCCTATGATGTGACTGGAGATGTATCACATTATGTATGCTCTTAATAATGAAAATATCCTTAATAGTTACAAATATCATTTCCCAACATGATAGTAAATAATCTAAATTTATTTATTTCTAGAAACCCTTACCTTCTGTCTTAGAATCAATACTGTATATTGGTTCCAAGCCAGAAAAGTAGTAAGGGCTAGGTAATGGGGGTTAAGTGACTTGCCCAGAGTCATACAGCTAGAAAGTATCTGAGGTCAGATTTGAACCTAGGACCTCCTGTCTCTAGGTCTGGCTCTCAATTCACTGAGCTGCTTAGCTACCCCACGATTTAATCTTATTAAATCCCTTGTGATTAATCTTTCACATTCAACTTCTTATGTTTCTCCTAACCTTCTATTTGAAAGTTAAACTTTCTGTTCACTTCTGGTCTTTCCCCAAGAATATCTAAAAGTATTTTAAATATCAATTTTTCAGCTTTTCTGGTTAAGTTGTTTCTTGGTTATAAACCCAGGTCCTTTACTCTTCAGAATATAATTTTCCATGCCCTTTTGTCTACTAATGTAGAAGGCGCTATATCTTGGGTTATTTTGACTGTAATTCCAAAATATTTGAGTTATTTCTTTCTAGTGACTTATAATATTTTCTCCTTGATCTGGGATAGTTGAAACTTATGTATAATGCTCCTATGAGTTTTTCATCTGGGATCTCTTTCCAGAAATGATCAGTAGATTTGTTCAACATCTATTTTAGACTTGTAGAATAAGGCAAGAAATTGCCTGGATTTTCCAAATTTTCCTTTAAATTACTTAAAATAATGCCTCAAATTGAATTTTAGAGCAGTATAAATAATGAAAAATTGGGGCAAAGCAATCATGAAGCCTAAAACAACTTGGGAGGATGTTAGGAAATATCTGACCTACTGGTACAGGATTGATTTGACTGTCAACAAATAGCAAGCTTTGGTGTAGTTGTGTTGGTATAGTTTGGGAACTTTGGACCCAGTGACAGGTCAAGAAGCTCATCAGGAAAAGATTGCCAAAAAAAATTACTCCTTAGAAATTAGAATTGAGCAAGGGGAAGTTTGTGACTTTATAAGATATCAAGAAATTTTGTAGTAGTCTCTCGGTAACCGAGGATGACGATTGTCTTTGTGCGTTTTTGTGCACAAAGACACTTGTGAGTGAAGGAGATTTAAGTGGAAAAGTCGATGCACAGAGACAGTCCCACTCTCTCAGCATTGGAAGCCTGGGTCAAGTGGCATGAAAAGTCATTACACCTGGAGACTTCCTTAGCTGCATTGGATGGCCGTGTTGTCTTTTGTGCTCCAACTCATCCTAAGCACTCCACAGTGCTTTGCTGTATCGCCATCTCAGCCGTTGAACCTTCTTATTGGTTTTTTCCGCCTGTTCTGCCAAAGCAGTCTTCACATGCTGGGTGAGCAAAGCCCTGGTTCACCAGGGGTCCACGACGACCTGATGGTTACCCTCATAAGGTTTAGCCGGCCTGTCGAAGCCGTTGTCCGGGGTGTGGCCGCTGCCACATGCTAGCAGCTACTAGGAGCCACAAGTGAGAGCTGGGTGTCAGGTGAGGGTCAGAGGCTGGAGAGCTGCCCTAAGAGGGCACGACAAACCCTCCATACCAAAGATATTACTCCTCCCTGAGCACCCCATACACCCCTATCAAGAAATAATAAAAATAAAATCAATAGAATGAAAAAAATAGAAGAGAACATGAATTTCTCGTTAGAAAAACAACTGACCTGGAAAAAAAGATCAAGGAGACATAATATAGGAATTGTAGAACTACCTGAATATCATGATTTAAAAAAAGAGTCTGGATATTGTACTTCAGGAAATTTAAAAAGAAAATTGCATGGAAATTTTAGAACTTAAGAGTAAAATAAATATGTCCATTGTATTGTAATTTCCACTGATAGAATCAATCAATTTCTGTGTTAAATTGAGCTGAAAATGTTGTTTGGCCTTCATTTTCAAAGAGGACCAGTGAAAATCATGGGTGATATTTTCCCATGTGCATAAATTGGATTTAAGTGAAGCAGAGTTCCACAGCTGTCAGTCTCATCATCTCTTCCAGAGTCAATGACAACAAAAGTCAGGATGACTGGTGATGGCCCAGGGTGCATTGAATGACCTTGGTGTCTTTGATGAATGACCAAGTTCTGAGCACTCCCTAGCAAATTTGGAACAAAATATTTCTATTCACTTATTCCCTTAGGGGATGTCTTCACGTGCTTAGGGTGGATACTCTCCTAACTCACCCACAGGTGTGGGACTTGTTAATTACCCTCAACTTGGTTTAACCCATCTGCTGAGATGGCGTATTGGGATTTGGTGCTTCACGTGCTACAGGTTTTTGGAGCCACAGATTATAGTTGGGTGAAAGATAGACATGAAAAGTGTATGAACAGTTCTGAAAAGGGTTCAGCAAATCCTCACATCTTTCCTGGTCAACCCATATAGACTATGCTTTGGCCATTGGTGGCAATGGGGAGACCAAACTTGAGAATACTATGAAACTTTTAAAAAAATTAAAAAAATTTTTAAATTTTATTATTTTTTTTACCAATTACATGTAGTAAAAAATTTCCACACAAATTTTTCTAAGTTATATGATCAAACTTCTCTCCTTCTCTCCCTTCCTTTTCCCCTCTTGGTGCTGGCAGGCAATTTGATCCAGGTTATACATGTATATTATCCTGCAAAACATATTTCCATACTGTTCATTTTGAAAGTGAGTAATTTTATAAAGCCAACCCCCCAAACCCAAACCCAAATAAACAATTGAAAAATTGTGTACTTTCATCTGTATTCAGACTTCAATAGTTCTTTCTCTGGAGGTGGACAGCATTCTTTGTCATAAGTTCCTTAGAATTGTTCTCACTTATTGTATTGCTAATAATAGCTAATTCTATCACAGTTGATCGTTCCAAAATATTGCTGTCACTGTGTACATTGTTTTCTTTATTCTGCTTATTTCCCTTGGCCTCAGTCCATGGAGGTCTTTCCAGTTCTTTCTGAAATCATCCTATTCACCATTCCTTTCAGCACAATAGTATTCTCTCACCATCATATACCACAATTTGTTTGGCCACAAATTCTTCCCTTCTCTACGAATCTGACAAGTAAGCTATTTTTGTCCCACTGATTTACTTATATGACCCTTTATGCCTAAATCATATATCCATTTTAACCTTATCTTGGTTTAGGGTGTGAGATATTAATCTATACTGAATTATTGCTGTACTGTTTTTTAATTTTTCCAATAGTTTTTGTCAAATAGTGAGTTCTTATTCCAAAAGCTGGATCTTTGGGTTTATCAGACACTAGATTACTGAGGAGATTTGCCCTTACTCTATTCCACTGATCCATCTTTCTATTTCTTAGCCAGTACCAGATTGTTTTGAGGATTACTGCTTTATAAATACATTTTGAGATCTGGTACCACTAGACTATCATTCATCACATTTTTTTTCATTAGTTTTCTTGATATTCTTGACCTTTTGTTCTTCCAGATACAATTTGTGGTTATTTTTTCTAGTTCTCTAAAATAGATTTTTGGTAGTTTGATTGACACGGCACTAAATAAGTAAATTAATTTAGGTAGGATTATCATTTTTATTATATTAGGTTAGTCTATCCAGTAGAAATTAATATTTTAAAAATCTAACTTTAGTTGTGTGAAAAGGATTTTATAATTGTGTTCATATAATTTCTGAGTTGTCATGGCAAACTGATTCCTAAATATTTTATATTATTTAGTGATTTAAATGTTTAGTGATTTAAACTCTTGCTGCTAGATTGTGTTGGAAATATATAGAAATGCTGATGATTTGTGTTTTTTTTTTGTATCCTACAACTTTGCTAAAGTTATTAAGTATTTCAATTAGTTTTTTAGTTGATTCTCTAGGTATACCATCATATCATCCACAAAGAATAATAGTTTAGTTTCCTCTTTGCCTACTTTAACTCTTTCAATTTCTTTTTCTTCTCTTATTCCTAAAGATAACATTTCTAGTACAATATTAAATAGTAGAGGTGATAATGGGTATCCTTGTTTCACTCCCGATCTTATTGGGAAGGCTTTTAATTAATTCCTGTTGGAGATGATACTTGCTGATGATTTTAGATAGATACAACTTATGATTTTTTAAGGAAAGGCCATCTTATTCCTATGCTTTCTAGTATTTTTAATAGGAATGAGCACTGTATTTTGTCAAAGGCCTTTTTTGCTTCTATTGAGGTAATCATTTGATTTCTGTTAGTATGGTTTTTGAAATGATCTGTTATACTGATAGTTTTCCTAATATTAAACCAACCTTACATTCCTGATATAAATCACACCTGGTCATAGTGAATAATCCTTATTGCTGTATTCTTTTTACTAGCATTTTATTTAAGATTTTTGCATCAACATTAATTAAGGACATTGGTCTATAACTTTCTCTGATTTTAGTCTTCCTGGCTTAGATATCAGTACCACATTTGTGTCATAAAAAGAATTTGGTGGGAATTTTTCTTTGCTCATTTTGCCAAATGGTTTATATAGTATTGGGATTAATTGTTCTGTAAATGTTTGATAGAATTCATTTGTGAATCCTTCTGGCTCTGGGGATTTTTTCTTAGGTAGTTCATTGATGGCTTGTTCAATTACTTTTTCTGCTATAGGATTATTTAAGTATTCTGTTTCCTCTTTTGTTAATCTAGGCAATTTGTATTTTTGTAAATATTCATCCATTTCACTAGATTGTAAAATTTATTGTCATATAATTGGGCAAAATAGCTCCTAATGATTGCTTTAATTTTCTTTTCATTGGAGGTGAATTCACAGTTTTTGATATTGTGATATTCTCTTCTTTCCTTTTTAAAAATAAAATTAACTAATACTCTATCTATTTAAAAAATTTTTTTTTAATTTTTTAATTTTTAATTTTTAAAAAGATTTTTTAAAAATAGAACCAAACTGACTCCATGGATGACTATAGTTCATGGGGCAATGAAGAGTCTAACATGAATGATTAAACAAAAACAAAACACATACATAATTTGATATCACAATCACTTAGGATATGTGTTAAGTCTCATTATTCTCATTTTATAGAAAAGGAAACTAAGTCTTAGTGGAGTAAAATGTCTAGTTCATGGTATTGAAGGCCAGCATATGGTGGAGGTAAAATTCAAACCCAGAACTTCTGGACTGCAGATCCATGCTCTTTTCTCTGCACCAAGAAAGGGAGAACCTTTTCAAAAAAGGAAAGATGATGATTCAAAGAGAATTGATTGAAGGGATTGGAAAAAAGAAGACTTATGAAGGAACTGGTAGCAACTACATTTCTTTGAAGGGTTTTCATGTTGATGATGGATAAATCTTATTTTTAGTGCCAGTGGCCCTGATTAGGAAGAATGGATGGAAATTCAGAAAGGTAAGTTTAGGCTCAAGAAAAGGGAAAGTTTCCTAACAATTTGAGCTATCTGTGAGATGAATGGTTTGCTGTGGAAAGTGGCAAGTCCCCTCTTACCAGAGGTCTTTAAGTAGAGACTGGATGACCATTTGATTCATATTTTCTTGGTCAATTACAAATCAGACTCCAAATTCATAGATTCTGGGACTGGGATTCTCCCAGAGTGAATATAAACTTCTTAGAGAGGAAGAATCTGCTAGTGTTAGCAACTGGCTTAACAATAAATGGTATTTTATTTAGAATTGTAACAGTGTAGGAAAATGATCTTTTTTTTTTTTTGAAGGAGAGAAAAGTTAGCTAGAAATATATATATATATATATATATATATACACATTATCTTATATTTAGTCCAACCTTAATTTTTTTCCCAACCTTAATTTTAATCCCTATACATTTATGTAAAATAATTAGACTGGGGGCAGCTGGGTAGTTCAGTGGATTGAGAGCCAGGCCTAGAGATGGGAGGTCCTAGGTTCAAATCTGACCTCAGACACTTCCCAGCTGTGTGACCCTGGGCAAATCACTTAACCCCCATTGCCTATAAAAAAAAATAGACTGATGACTTTGATTGAATTAGTGTCTGTAGTTTGTTTTAAATTTCTTCTTCTCCCTCTCCTCCTTCATCTTCTTTTCCCATCTCTTCTCTTGCTTTTCTCATCTTTCTCTTTCTTTCTAGACTATGTCTACCAATCCCTCTCTCCAAGAATGTGAGCTTAGTTTCTATCTCTACTTGTCTTTCTATGTCTTCTATGATCACTTAGGTTCCTTTTAAGAGATTATAGTATCAGATCATCTTATTTGTCTTCTGAGGAATCTATATGCTAGCCAAGAAATGATAGAACTAAATATGGAGTTGTATTTAAAATTGAAAAGGGAGTATGACAAGGTTGTATATTATCATCTTGTTTATTTAAATTATATGCAGAGTATGTCATATGTAATGCCAGTTTGGACAAATAGGCTATTGATCCCAGTATTGAACCATTTCCATCTTATTGCTTCTAGGAAGCTCTTTCTGACTACATATGTAAGAACAAAGACACAATCTCCAGGAAACTTTCAAAGTGCTGTGACAAAATTCTAGTGGAGAATAGCCAATGCATTAATGATTTGGAGAGTGATGACATTCCTCCTATGTTGCTTAATTTCCTTGGTGTCTATATGGAAACAAACAAGGATGCTTGTCAAAATTTCACAGATGCAAAAGATTACTTAGACAAATAATTAAACTTTAAAAATTATTTGTGTGTATCTTTCATCTACTTAATACTATTTACTTGAAATTCTACTTGTTTCACCCTTATAGAACTATTGTCTACAACTTGCCTATTCTTCATTTTGTGTCCTATTTCTCCCCCAAGCTTTTCAGGCAGAAATAGAGACAATGCTCCCCTTTCTTACCTTCTGGTATCTAGGTCAATCTCTGTAATATCGGCTTTAGTAGTTCTCTTTTCTCTTTGATCTTTGGCTCCATGAAATATATTCTCTTTCCTTCAGGCTGAAGGAGAGATTTAAGATGTCAGGCAGTCCTTCTTGCCCTAATTGACACGGAGAAGTCAGATTTTTCTTGGATATATCCTACTTGGAGGAGCACAAATTACCTCAGAGGCATCTTTTATTTATTTATTCATCTATCTATCTATCTATCTATCTATCTATCTATCTATCTATCTATCTATCTATCTATCTATCTGTTTATTCATTTATTTTGTTATTTTTTTTATTGAAAAAATATTTAATTAAGTAATTTAATCCATGGTTACATGATTCATGTTCTTTCCCTCTCCTCTCCTCCATAGCCAACAAGCAATTCCACTGGATTTTACATGTGTCATTGATCAAGACCTATTTCCATATTATTAAAATTTACAGTAGGGTGATTGCTTAGAGCCTACATCCCCAATCATGTCCCCATCGACCCATGTGATCAAGCAGCTGTTTTCCTTCTGTGTTTCTACTCCCACAGTTCTTTCTCTGAATGTGGAGAGTGTTCTTTCTCCTAGTTCCTCAGAATTGTCCAGGATCATTTTATTGCTGCTAGTAGAGAAGTCCATTAAGTTCGATTGTACCACAGTGTATCAGTCTCTGTGTACATTGTTCTCCTGGTTCTGCTCCTTTCACTCTGCATCAATTCCAGGAGGTCATTCAGTTCACATGGGATTCCTCCAGTTCATTATCCCTTTTAGCACAATAGTATTCCATCACCATTTGTTCAGCCATTCCCCAATTGGAGGGCATCCCCTCATTTTACAATTTTTTTTTTTATCAGAGGCACCTTTTAGCTCTGGAACAACACACTTTGTGTCCTCAAGGCTTGATGACATTATCATTCATTTAGTAGGGAAGAAAGGGGAACTCTACATTGTCCCCAGTTGGCTAAACTGTTCTTTATCCATGTATCCACTCATCCACGCATATATTCATTCATTTTTTAAAAAACTCTTACCTTCTATCTTAGAATCAATACCATATATTGGTTCTGAGGCAGAGTTGTGGTAAGGGCCAGGCCATTAAGTGACTTGCCCAGGGTCAGTTCACCCAGCTAGGAGATATCTGAGGCTAGATTTGAACCCAGGACCTCCTGTCTTTAGACCTGATTCTCAAGCCCCACTGAGCCATCGAGGTGCCCCTCAGTGATGGTTATGATAATGGAAAGATAATATCAATTTCCAAGAAATGATTAGTTGAATGAAGTCAGTCTGTCTCTGGTCTGGTGTTTGTTGCTTGACAAGTTTTTATGCAATTCATTATTAATATTTTTTAATTAAAAAGGTTCTTTGTCTAATTAAAACATTAAGAATATTGTCGTTACAGATTATTGTTCTGTTAAACCAAGAAAGTATCTAAAATATCAACCCTAGTAATGCTCAACTTTGTTCATAACTTAGCAAAAGTTTGCTCTAAATGCTATAAACTCAGTGACCATGGAAAAAAATGGGTTGTGCTAAGGATCAAGTGAGTTTTTTCTTTGCTTCTCTAATGCTTTTGTTGTGAGCTTTTACCTTAAGATGCCAACAAAAAACATCTGTGGCAGGAGTGCCCTATATAAATGCTGATTACTTCTTCAGTAGAGCACCTGAAAAAATGATAACAAAAAAGCTTAATTGATTTATTTAGAAAAACCTCTTTCAGAAGCTTCTAATTGAAGCTAAAGCGTAAGAACTCAATATCTAAAATTAGATGGAAGCAATGAATAAGAGTAGGCTTCAATTTGGCAATTTAATTATTGAAATGGTGATCATTATTTTTCTTATTCAAAGAGGGTCAAAATGACATCACTGCTAATATCTTTTGACTAGCACATGAATTGGATTTAAGTGAAGCAGAGTTGCACAAAGTTGTTGGCCTCACTCTTCCAGTCATCAGTCTAGTGGCAAGCTAAAGACAAAATGACTAGTGATGGTTTAGGATGTAGTGGGTCACCTTGGCTTCTTTGATGGCCAAATTCCAAGAACTCCAAAGCACTTGCCTCTGGCACTTGCTCTGGGCATTGGCTTTGGAGACAATGGACTTGGGTTCAAATCCTACTTCTGATGTTTACCACATACCTCTCAAACTTTGGGCAAATCATTGTAGTTCAGGGGTGTGTGTGATGTTTAGGGAAGACCTCTGATATGAGAGCTTCCTGAGCCATTTTCAGTGCTATGTTTCTTGGATAGCTCTCCTTGTGGTTCCAAGAATTTAGAATGGGCAAATACTATACCCCTGTCAAGCATCTCAAAAGGAAGGCTGAACCAGGCTGAGGAAAACTGATAGACTTTAATTCTGTTACTGAGGCAGGGGGCATCTTCCCTGAGCATGTGAAGACTTTACCTAGTGGAATGAGCACATGAGATCAACGGCCATAAAGGTGATGGAAGTCTGTTAAAATCGATTATTTCACTCCATTTGCCTTTTCAGCCCCCCTTTAACTGGCTATTGTATTTGCCATTCTGTACTACTTAAATGAAAAGACACAAGTGAGGAAAGAGTCACTAAATACTGAAGGGAATCCTAGGTGAACTATATATAGCCCCTGCTTCATTGCCTTGATGATACATTTGTACCCAAGACCTTTTCTGTGGACAAGTCGCCATCCACAGTGACCTATGCATGCTTCCAGAAGGTGAGAACCAGAGACCCAAGATGGCAGCCAGCAGGGAGCTGATGATGGAGCTGGAAGAAAACCATAAATGTGGGATGAAAAACTTCCATAACATCTGAATTGATTAAGCTAAATTATTGACTTGCAAAGGGTTCATCATTACTGACAACCCTCCATATGACAAGGGAGCCTTCAGAATTGAAATCAACTTTCTAACAGAGTATTTATTCAAACCACCCAAGAAAGATCACATTTAAAACAAAGATTTACCATCCCAATTGAATATTTATGAAAAAAGGGCAGGTCTGTCTGCCAGTCCTTAGTGTTGAAAACTGGAAGTTAGCGACAAAAACTGACCAAGACATCCAGTCCCTCATAGCACTGGTAAAAGACTTGGGTACCTCCTTCTAGCTGATCTAGTTGAAGAATAAGGACCATAAAAATTCTGTAAGAACACTGAAGAGTTTACAAAGAAATATGGGGAAAAGTGACCTTGTGGACTAAACCTTCCAAGATTGATTCCAACCAGGGTGAGCAGAGACCATAAGGCATACATTTACAATACTCCCTGACCAGGTCTCTGGGAAATTGACAGGTGCCACCTCCTGGCATTAACTTGTGACCATTACTAACTTACTATAGTTTTTAAAATCAAAAGTGGTCTAGGTAAGCCTGTAAAGAAAGGGTTAAATTTTTAAAAGATATTCAGAAGAGGAGAAACAGAAAAAGAAACAAACAAGGAGAGTTGGGTATCCTGCTTTCCTCAAATGTATTTCCTCCATTCTGAAGAGTGAGAAAGCCATTCTACTGACAGCATGAACAAACCTTTCTGAGACTGGGCAAATATCTGTTAGAAAAAAGTATTCGGAAAGTGATTGAGGTACAGGATATTCAGCTGAAATTTGTGGGGCAAAAGTCCATAACTGAATAGTACCTAATAGCAATGACAACTACCAGTATTTATATGGTGCTTTAAGATGTCCGAAGTACTTTACTTGCTATTGTCATTTAATCCTCACAAAACTCTGAGAGTTGGGAGCTATTATTAACCCAGTTTTGTATATGAGGGAACTGAGGCTGAAAAACTTCAAGTGACTAGCTATTTGTGATTGTCTGAGGCAGGATACAAACTCAGGTCTTCTTGACTTTAAGGTCAGCACTACCTCCACCCTGGCACCTAGTAACCCATATAAACCTACTTCTCCCCAAGTTAGGATCAAACAGAGGGGTAGATCACTGTCTGGTGGACCTGTCATTTTGCATAATGCAAACTAAGGGTGCATCTCTCTCTTGTTAGATGAGATGCTTCCTAAGGAGGTCCTGATGCCTTCAAAAGAAGCATCTTTACTCATATATTTCTCCAAACTTTAGACTTCAGTGGCAGTGTTCCCTCCTCTTATTTGTGAACTAGAATTAGGGGCAGATGATGCATGACTGGCCAACATGGCTGCTCTTCCCAATTTCCACCCATTTCTGTAGTTTCATGGCAGTGTACTTGTGGAATTTGTGAAACACAACCCAAGATCACTGATGACCAACTCAAGGATGCCATTGCTGATTTCAATGCCTTTTTGGACAAATGTTGCAAAGCTGCTTTGCTGAAGATGTAGGGATATATATTTTTTTCCTTTAATGCATGGGAGTCTTTGGTGACAAATGAGCTCAAATATGGGCTCAATCAAGAGAACTTAGGTTTCTCAGGGAGGTGCATATTAAATGTATTCTGAATTTCTCACTTCCAGAAGAAAGGACCCAGTTTAAATTTCAGATCTTTATGGATCAATGTTTTCTTTGCACTTGCTAAATTCATTACTGCTTTGTGCTTTGTTTTGAATTAAATTAATCAAGTTATTATCTTTTAAATAGAGATCTCTTTACCCAGGAAGGGAGACTATGGCTGTTGAACCTGGCATAGGTTAGTTTACCTTTCTAATTTTAGTTACACATATGAAAGATGTCTCTCCAGGAAGGGCTGGAGGGGATGATATATTGGGAGATGTAGGCATTGTAAAAACAAAAAGAAATATCAGACTGTCGTTTTTACTGAATATTTTAAAAACTATTTTTGCTTATCATATTTTTTTGTCTTCAAGTTGACCAGTGAAAGGAGACAAAGATAGAATTGCAGGCCCAAAGTTAATAAAACAGAGTGTTATAATAATTAACAGTTAGTAAAACATCAATTTTGCCTCAATTGTTTTTATAGAAAGGCATAAACTGTCATGGCTGTAGTCTAGACTGATCTTTCTGTGGTATGTGATGATCACTTGTACCACATAATGTTACCCTCCTTGAATTCATCTGTATTTCCCACCTTAAAGTTTTCCCCAGACCAAAATTTCTAACTCCATACTTGTTAATTCATGAATGGGGGGCAGCTGGGTAGCTCAGTGGATTGAGAGCCAGGCCTAGAGATGGGAGGTCCTGGGTTCAAATTTGACCGCAGACACTTTCCAGCTGTGTGACTCTGGGCAATTCACTTAGCCCCCGTTGCCTAGCCCTTACCGCTCTTCTGCCTTGGAATCAATACACAATATTGATCCCAAGACTGAAGGTAAGGGTTTAAAAAAAATCGCAAAATTTGAATGACAAGAATATGAAAGTTTGGGTTCTTTTTTTCTTTTTATTTGATAATATATCTGTAAAAAAAATATCAAGGTGGGTTCTGGAAATAAGGATGGTCAATAGGCAAGTTTCAGAGAGTCACTAGCCACATTAATATTAACAAGTAGTTCTCCAAACAAATGTACTCATGAAGCAGTTTTTTTTATCTGCATTATTAAGAATTTCTCCATCATTTTCTTAAATCTAGACAGCCTCAACAAAATAATAAATCAAGCCCTGATTTGCAGTGTTTACTCATTTCTAATGATCTTGCCCTGAAAATTTAATAATTGGCTTTTGGGGGTATAATGTGAGTTGGCTTGAGCACACCTCTTGGCAGAGTAAGGGGCCAGATGTGTGGTAGAGATGGGGTAGCATCCCCATAAGGAAAGTGTTGGGATGGAGGAATGGGTGATCATCCTCTGGTTGTGGATGGACCTATGGGAAGAGGAGATGCTTGACTCTGACTTCTCTTGTCCTCCTTTGTGGTGGCAGACTAGTCAGATTATGTCAGGGGACCACTGTACCACATGCAGGTCATGCCTCTGGTCTCCCCATCTGCTTGCTTGGTCAGAATTTAGTGGTAAAACCATATTGGCAGCTGGGCTTAACCAGCTTGAGGGTAGATAACAGCCCTCAAACTCCTTGATGAGTTAGGGAAATAGCTACCCCAAGTTGTGGAGACTTCTCCTGACAGTATGACAGATGAGAATAATTTGTCCCATTAACCATGAAGGTAGCTGAAGCAATTGCTCTAGAGAAGTTAGGGCTTGGTCAGACATTGAAGATGCCAAGCTCATCCACTGCATCCTTGGCCATGACTACTCATCTTGATTTTGATGACTCTGGAAGGCTTTGTGCAACTATACTTCATTTAAATACAATTCATGTGTAAGTCAAGACAAACAATAACAATGAATATTTTCATTAGTAGAAAATGTGGTGGCAGAAGGGTGAGGTCATGCCATGGATAATGCAGCTGAATAATGAGAACCAGACTGGACAAGAGACCCATGCTAAGGGATCCAAGCTGAGGTCTGGGCTACAGCCATTCAGAGAGGGATATAATAATAATAACAATAATAGTAATAATAATAATAGAGAAACCAAGTTGTAACTCAGAGAGATAGCTAGGTGACTCAGTGGGTAGAGCCCTGGGTCTGGAGTCAGAAAAAGATAAGTTCAAATCTGGCCTCATATATTTATTAGTTGGGTGACCCTTTGGCAAATCACTTAACCTCTCTGTTGGCCTCAGTTTACCCTACTGAAAAATGGGGATAATAGTTGCACTTACCTTCCAGGATTGTTGTTAAGACCAAATGAATAGGGACAGCATAGTGCTTAGTACAGTGCCTGGCACATAGTTAAGTGCTACATAAATGTTGATTAGCATTATTAGTAGTAGTAATAATAGTAGTAGTAGTAGTTGGTATGAATGCTGATCAATCAATGCATGGCCAATGAACAAGATTGGAATCAGGGAATCTAAGATGTAAGTAAAGTCCAACCCAGCCTCTGAACTCTCCTAACAGGTTTCCCTGTACCTATTTTTTCTTATTTTCAATCCCTTCACCACATAGTCATCAAAGTGAGAATAATAAAGTTGGATTACACCATTTCCCTGTTCAATAACTTCTCCTGGCTTCTTTTCCCCTCTATGATCAAATACATATTATTCTCCTGGTCTTTAAGTAGTAGCTGGTTCTGGCTTCCTTTTTGTCATTATCACTCTCCTTTTTTTTTTCATTCTTTTGTCTGGCCTCACTGACCTTCTTGATGTTTCTTCACAGCTTTCCAATTCTGAGCCTTTGGACAAGCTGCCACCCTCCCTGATATTCCTTTCTCTTCACTTCCATGTCCTAGAGGCTCTAGTTTCCTTCAGACTTTAGCACAAATGCCATCTCCTCCATGAGGTATGGCTTGCTCTCTGTCCCTTGCTATTCTTTCTCCCCATTCACAAGCCACTCCATTTATTTCATAGAGACTTGTCATGTCTTCCAATAGAATGCAAGCTCCTTTTCCTTTTTTGTCTTGGTTCCTAGCACAGTGACAGTCTGTCATACAGTAGTCATTTTAGACTTCCCTTTTGATTGATTGGTGGAAGAGCAATAGCCAGGAGCTCTCCTCAGAAGGTGAGGTGTATCAGTGGAGGATCTCCTTGAGGTGTCACCTTTTAGCAGGTGATACTCATGTCATCTCAATAACACAGCCATTTGGGAAAACTCCAGGTCTATTAGGGAAGATTTTCATTTCTTTCAGTCTAGAAATGTTGAGTCAGAAAAAGGTGATAGACTTTTTCTCAAGGTAGATGGAAGATTCTGTCAAGATGCAGATACATATATATGCTCACCCCTGAGACTCAAGGATTTACTGTTTGCTTTTTCTACTGAGCATTAACTAGTGGGACTGGGTGTGTGTTAAGTACCACCAAGGTAATAACTTATTATCTGAAGGTACACAGAGTCCTAATGGGTAGAGTACTGTTGAATATTATTGTGTATTGTAAGAAGACGAAGGAAATGGCAAACCACTGCATTATTTTTGCCAAGAAAACCCCAGATGTGGTCGTGAAGAGCCAGAAATAACATTAACAAAATTGTAGGTAAAAAAAGTCTTGATTAGATACTCAATAATAAAACCTAATTGGATAAGATGATTGCCTAGAAGATGCACCTTTCTCCACTGAATTAGTGAAAAGGGTTAGAATTTACTGCTACTCTTCATATAATAAGAAATGAAAAGACACTAAAAATTTAAAAAGGAGGCACCATTGAGAGCAATGCCTTTGCAACCTTGGTTGTTTAGGTTGGGCATTGCACTATGAAAATTCCAAACCATAGACTGGATAACCACAGAGGGCAAGGATTTCTCCATCTTTCCAATGGAAGAAATACTGCAATGTGAAATACCCAAGTGACAGATACCTAGTATTTGGTATGATTTAAGAACACAGTGACTCTATTTGTATTTCAGGTGAAAAATAATCAGAATGAAATTATTTACATATTTTCTTTAACTAAGATGATATTAAGATCATAGATCCCTCATTTTAAAGATGAAGAAAATTCTTGAGAGGTTAAATAAAATGCACCTAAGAGAAGTGACTTGTCCAAGGCCACATAAGTAGTAAGTAAGATTTGAAACTAGGTCATCTGACTTCAAATTCAGCAGTCCTTCCAATAAATGAGGCAGGTAAATGAGGTGGGTAATTGAAAAAGGAAATCCAAATTCAAATCTAGCTTTAAGACACTATAACTAGGTGTCCCTGGACAAGTCTTCTCTCTCTGAGTCAGTTTCCTGATATGTAAAATGAGAATAATAATAGCATCTCCGTCTGAGAGTATTGTGAAGATAAAATGAGATACCTGTGAAACACTTCATAAATCTTATATCTCTATATACTGTTAAGGGTAAAAATTATGGTTGTTGACTGAATATATTATTTTAGTGGTCACCAGGGCTTTAAATTCAATCCAAATAAAATACTCAAGTCAGTTTGGGATTTTTATAATAGATAATAGAAGGAAGAAATTAAGAAGAAGAAGAAGAGGGTAAGGGTAGAAGATTTTCTCTGGCCTAGAGTAAGTCAAAGGGAGTTCAGAGGTCTCAGCCAAGGGGCCTTCTCAGAAGATTAAATCTAGCTTGGCTTCCAGCCATGAGGCCTCATCCATGATGAGGGGCTTCCTCAGAGGAAGGATAGTGACTTTTCAGGAGGTCAAAGAAAGGAGGAATCAGCAGCCTTTCCACTCACCAAGGTCTCTCAGGGAAGATACCTCACCTAAACCACACTACAGAGCCAAACCCCACAAGCACACCAAAATGCTGCCTAGAGCTCCCAATGTAGCCAAGAGAGCCCAACATCACCAAGAGGATGAGAGAGAAAGAGAGAGAGACAGAGAGAGAGACAGAGAGACAGAGAGAGAGACAGAGAGACAGAGAGAGAGAGACAGAGAGAGAGAGACAGAGAGAGAGACAGAGAGGCAGAGAACCAGAGAGAGAGAGCCAGAGAGAGAGCCAGAGAGAGAGAGAGACAAAGACAGAGAGAGAGAGAGACAGAGAGAGAGACAGAGAGACACAGACAGAGAGAGACAGAGAGACAGAGAGAGAGACAGAGAGAGAAAGAAAGAGAGAGAGAGAGACAGAGACAGAGAGAGAGAGAGAGACAGAGACAGAGAGAGAGAGAGAGAGAGAGACAGAGAGAGAGAGAGAGAGATAGAGAGAGAGAGAGAGAAAGTGATGTGAAATAAATAGGCAGTTCTTTACATCACTTCCTGCATCTCATATGTACCAATAGTATCTTAAGCTTGGCTTAGGACAGCCCAGGGGGTCTGTCAGTTGTTTCTGATTTGTCCTTTGCTAGCACATGTTGGTCATAGGCCATCTTCCTCACAGTTAATCCTTAAGTGGGGGTGTATACATTTCTGGTTGCTAGAATTCTAAAGACAAAACAGGGTGGAATAAATCTAAAATTTACAATACATGTTAACTATGATTAATTTTTATCATAAGTAATACAGCAAAGAATGGCAAATTAAGAGTGTGTGTGTGTGTGGTAGGAGAATCAAAGCTAAGCTCATATACTTCAAACTCAGCTCTGTTTGTTACAATCTCTGGACCTTTCATCACTTAAACCACTCTAGAATTTGTCTTTTTAAAAATAAAATTATGCACTTAGCATCTTTTCCTACTTCAAGGAACATACCTTTTCCCTGATATCTTCTTCTTTCATGAAAAGAGGCAACGCAGTTTGTCTCAGAAATATATCCCAGAAACCCATGCAGCAATCTTAAATGAGCTTGTGTGAATTTATTCATTGACTGATATACATCTTTGAAATAGCAGTTTTCTATTCCATTTGACAACAAACATTTATAAAGCACAGATGATGTGCAGGGAAGTGTGCCATATTCTGGTAACACAAAATTAAAAGGGAAATAGTCCTTTCTCTCAAGAAAGTACATTATCTAGGAGGAGGGAATGCAACATACAAAGATGAATAAATGCAAGGTGTGTTAAGGAAAGAGTACAGAGAATCGCAAAGACTATTGAAGTCTATGCAGAGTGTCAAGCAGTCTAGGAAGGTAGGAGAGAGTAAGCATTTATTAAGTGCTTACTGTATTCTAAGTACTGTGCTAAGTGCTTCAAAGATATCTCATTTGAACTGTTTAAAAGAGATATAACCAAACAAAAAAGAAGAGAACCAAAAATAAATACATTTTAATTCCACGAGGAATATAGAGAATAATGAAGGACTAAATAAGTGTAAGGGTCACAAATCAGTGAATAAAAGGCTAGAATAGACAGAAATGGAAGATAAATATTAAAGACAACAAGGAAAGAAATTATTTTTAGAAACAAGGCAGAGAAAATGAAATTAAAAATTAACAAGCAAAACAAGTGGAAGGGGAAAAGAGTTAAGGAGAATTTAACTTGAATTGACTAAGAAGAAAAAAGGGGAAAGAATCAAATAACTAGATCAGGAAGAAAGGAAGAAACTAATATTTCTTTAATAACTAGATAAAAAAGAAACTAAGAAGTTAAAACTAAAAACTAGAGGAAGAGGTAACAAATGAGATGGGAGTTTTGAGAGTAAGGGAAAGAGCTGCAGGAGGAATAAGGTTGCATTAAAATTTAGTAAGCTAAAATTTTTTTAGAAAGATATAGTATTATCTTTACAGAGAAAGGGAGAAGATCCTAGTTTGTAAAATATTAGAGATAAATGTAGAAAATATAAATTTAATTCATTATTTTGAATGTAAATAAATGAAATAATCCAATAAAATTAAAGAGTAATGAATTGGAAAAGAAAACACAATTTCACAATATGTAGCTTATTAAGAAACACATTTTTAAAAATGCATTATGAAAATTTAGAAAATCAATAAATAAACATCTAAAATACACAAAAGAGGAGATATTAAAAATAAGAGGTGGAATAGGTAAATTGAAAACTTGGGTAGCTAGGAAGATGGTGATGACCTTGAATATAATGGGGAAATTAGAATGAGAGGAAGATTTGGGGGAAAAGATTATGAGTTCAGTTGGGTTTGGAGCATCTATAAGACATCCAGGTCAAGATTTCCAATTTGTAGTTGAGGATGTGAAACTGGATGTCAAGAGAGAGATTGGAGCCAGATAAATAGATTTGAGAATCATCTGCAGAGATATGATAATTAAATCCATAGAATCAGATAAGGTCACTAGGAGAAATAATATAGAGGGAGAAAAGAAGAGGACTTTGGAGAGAGTCATGGGTTACAACCATCATTAGTGGACTTGACTGGGATGAAAATCCAGCAAAGGAAGGTACAATCAGAGAGATAAGAGGAGAAATCAAGAGAGAAGAGTATCATAAAAACAGAGTCAAGGAGAAAGGATGATTTACACTTATAAAGAAGTTAAAAAGGAGATTGAAAAAAATCATTTTATCTGGCATTATTTGTCAAGAAATCATTGAAAGAAATCATTGAAAGAAAATTTGTCAAGAAATCATTTGCAGAGAGCTATTTCAGTTGAATAAGATCAGAATTCATACTTCAGAATGTTAATAAGAGAGTGAGAAAAAGGAAGTGGAAGCACTATATATATATATATATATATGTATATATATATATATATATATATATAGCCTCAAGTAATTTAGCCACCAAAGAGAGGACTTATAGGATGATAGCTAATGGGAAAAGATAGATAAAGTCAGAGTTTTTGAGACTGAGGGAGACACAGACATGCTTGTAGGTATCAGGATAGAAGCCAGCAGATAGGGAGAGAATAAAAGATTAGTAAGAAAATAAGGATGATAGAGGGGGAAATCTTCTGGAGAAGAAAAGAAGAAATTGAATCATCTGTGCATGTAGAGGGGTTTGTCTTTACAAAGAGCAGGATAACTTTTGCATGTGAGACAGAATCTGAAGGAGACCTAGGAGAAGGCATCTGAGCAATATGAAATGAGGAGGGGAGAAGACAGAGAACTCAATATGTATAAAGATTTTAGAGGGTTCATGAACTTGGATGGCAAATCTTTATTTTCACTAACTTCTAATGAAAATTTAACATTTCCTTTTTGCTACTTCAACAACAGCAATATTCCAAGAAAGGGTTTTGGGGCTTCACTAGACTGTCAAAGGGATCTAGGACCCCGAAAAAGGTTAAGGATTTCTGTTTTGAAAGGATCACCCCACCTCCATCTCTCTTTGTGCTAGCTTTAAACACACATGTGTAGGCAATTAAAACAACCCTTTGTATTATTTATAATCACAGAGAAACTCACATATGAATCAAATAAAAAGGGAAGCTTGTTAGAAGGTACAAGAATAAATAAGCAGTTAGAACAGTCAGACTTGTCTCTCTTTTCATTTCTTCTTCCCCTAAATGAACAGTTTGTATATTGAATATACCCCCTATTCCAGTTACCACCATGTTGCAACAGCAACCCAACAGAAGGCAGGATAAAGAAGACAGGGGTGTGTGCATCCAGGCTATACTTCCTTCCTTCCATATAATAGCACAAGATGGATGATTCTTCCTAACTCTCTCTCTCTCTCTCTCTCTCTCTCTCTCTCTCTCTCTCTCTCTCTCTGTCTGTCTGTCTGTCTGTCTGTCTGTCTCTCTCCCTCTTCCTCTCTCAAATTTCCAAGGACAGTCAAGAAAACATCCCCCAATGAATTAAGCATGGTATATTTACCAATTTTGCAGTTTGACTTTTTTCTGGCAACATTTTCCTAGCAGTAACTGCCTAGGAGTCATGTCAATCCATCTATTGACTCATTGATTGTTTAAATAGGAATACAAAGTTAAATATCAAAGGGCTATGAGTACAATAGCCATCACAAGATCTTTGGTTTTCCAGGTAGTAGCAGATACACGAAGCTCAAGGTTTCAGAATAGTTTTTGAAGATAATAATTTTGCTTTGTATCTGTTGTTATGAATGGGATCTGTTCCAAAAACTTTCTAGGCTTTGGGCCATTGGTTGATTGACATTTTCTTGGGAATGTACAACAATATGGCAAAAGAGATGAGTAATAACTAGCCTTCACCTGTAGTGGAAATTCAGTTACATATGTGCTTCAGAGGAGGTGTAATTCTTGATTCAATTTTTCAATAGGAAATACCTTTCTCTGGTAGAAATTCATTATCAAGTCATTAGAAATGATGAAAGTATTTTGTTAGTAGGCAAGGAGTGGGAGGCAAAATGTTAGTAAAAAATCCACAACCCCAACTGTATTGAGGAACATGTATGATAGCCAGCAATTGCTAATTAAAATGTTCACATCTATTGTCAATCATGGCTAAGGGCAGGGGTTGGGAAACTTTGTACCCATACAATTTCTAGTTCTAGACTCAGAAAGTCATGTTCCGTCCTCAAGGTGTCTGACCCTAAGAAAAGAACATGATGTTCATCTCATTCTCACCAGTTCATTAGGCATCTATCCCATAGCCGCAGGGAGAAATTTCTTAAGTAATTTTAGGTTTACTCATATCTAAGATTTCTCCAAAAGGGGTCAATCAAAAGGATTCTTTCTAGGAAAGTTACTCAAAGTATAGAGGAGAAATTAGGTAAAAGACAGCCATTTATTGCCTCTCTCACAAAAGAAATACCTAAAATAGATGATTAATGAGGGACATTATTTTATACTTGAAACATAAACTATAATCTTTAATTTTTATTGTACCAGGAGGTGGTCACCCAGGGACTATTTAGATCCTTGAGAAGGTAGAATTTATGGAAATTGGGGCAATTAAACCAGTATAATACTAAAGCATGGACATGATGGATTCTCAGAAGATGGGTGAATCTGCTGAAGAGATTTCACTTTCATCTCATTCTGTATTGTCTGAGCAACAACCCAAATTCTAGGTCTTCTGGTCCTTGGCATGATGCCTCATTCTCCTGGTAGTTCAATTTTCTCCCGGGATAAGGGTGTAGTTGTGGCAAGCACCTCAACCAGAGCAGAAGGTGGATGACTACTTTTCTCTACTAGGTTCTAAAACTTGTGGCTTCTAATACAATTTTGTTGTTGTTCAGTCATTTGAGTCACCTCTGACTCTTCCTAACCCCATTTGGGGTTTTCTTGGCAAAGATCTGGAGTAGTTGGTCATTTCCTTTTCCAGCTTATTTTACAGATGAGGACATTGTGGCAAAGAAGGTTAAATGACTCAGCTGGGCAGTCAAGTCTTCCTGACTGCCGGACTCCGGACCCTGTGCTCTGTCCACTATGCTACCTAGCTGCTTTCTAACACCATAGCTCTCAGCATTTCCACTGAGACTACATTGAAGACTTTGTTCTGGAATCGATGCCTCCTTAAAGGGTGTGACTAATCCTTGCCCTGAATTCTGTTTGAGCCATTGATAACACGTTTGAAACATTAAAAACAACCGATTCATGGCTTGTTTTAGCATCTGGGCTGCTCTCTTGTAGAAGGAGAGCTGTAGGAACCTCAAGGAGCAGAAAGGCAATAAAAAAGGAGTGAATGGACCAAGTGGAATCTAGAGTGAGGGAACATTGAAGAACAGAACTATAGTATTATATGGAAGAGCAGTCTCAGACCTTGACTAGTTCAACTCATACTATGAGTTATATGGACTTTGCAGGCTGGGAAAAGAGGGGGTGTAGACTTTCTATGAATTCTGACTAGGGAATGACAGGATATTAGATGACAAAATAATTCTAGAGGACTGCTTAGTTACCTGGGAATGTGGGGTGTATGGGAAGGGAGTCATCTAGCTGCTCCCCAAAGCTTTTTTAACTTTAAATCCAGCCTTTTATTTACTGGACCACACAGCCACTTATATATGAACTATTATTATTTTAAGTGCTTGCATGGGAGCTGAGTAGCCTTAATGTTTTTCCCTCCCCCACCCCTTTTTTTTGAGAGTGCTACACAGGAACCAAAATCTGATTTTTTTCAAAGGAAACTCTATGTCCGTGTGGGGACATGAGTCAGAGATATTTGTGAGAGAGGCCCCAAAGACTGAACCTTGCTTGTGTAAACACATGGTCTTTCGTTCTAGGACATAGGTTATATGTAATGACAATAAGTTGTCTATCTGTATACTTACTTGCTTTAAAATATAAATTTTATTTAAAACACATTGTGGATTTATTTTTAGCAAATCCCATAGATTAAAAAACCAAATGGATGAATAATCCACATCATTAGGGATATATAAATTGTGTGCCTTAGTGTGCTTTTGGAATCAAAAGGATATATGTGGGATCTATAATTTTTTTGGTATTAGCCAAAAATAGCATACATAATATTACTTGTTCACATTTTCCCAGAGTGAGATCCATAGCAATAAGTTACAGTTGAAATAATCTCATGAGATGCTTAACAATTCATAATTTTGAGCAGGTAAAGTTAGACTTTATTCATCCTCTGGCATCTCCTAAATACACAATGCACTATCTTTTCAGCATCTTTGCAAAAAAACAACAAAAAAAGATGACTAAGCACTTTAGGCATAAGTTAGGTCTTCTGGAGGGCCATTCCCTTCAGAAGAGAGAATGACCAGTATCTATTTGAATACTCTGTATTGTGATAAGAATATTTGTCCATATTCTAAAAATTGAACGGATTTCCAAGGTCTTCTTTTGCCAAGAAGAGGCCTTTGTCCTTGAAAATAGCACGGAAATAATATTTAGGCTGTTAATTATTGTCATATTGTCCAATTTTCAACCAACAGGCTAAGAAAAAAATGAAGTATAGACTAACAAGTCGTTAATAGGTAACAGGCATTGCTTTTGAAGAGTATAAAAGGATTTCAGATTGACTTTCAACATGAAGCAGTAAGTCCTCTGGGGAGAACAATTGACATCATGAAGTGGGAAGCTTCTATTTTCTTGCTGCTTTTTTTAAGTTTTGCTGAATCAAAACTACTTCACACAAGTGCCTTGGAACTAGGTGAGCTACCATTTTTTTTTGTATGTTTGACTATATTTTTTTTCAGCAGAATTAGCCTCAAGTAATAACAAGGACATCTACCCAAGAAAGACCCATGCAATTGACATGATCTCACAGGTACTGGGATTTGCTATCCAATCTTAGCCAATCCTGCACATGATTCAATTCAACAAGTATTTTCTGTATAACCTCCTTTTCTGTGTAAGGGATTTGGGATCATTTAGAACGATCATACTTTGACCGTATCCCTTTCTTGACAGATTTCTGCTTGAACATTTCTAGTGACCTAGTCCCCATTTAAGTAAATTTGCATGTCTGTGAAAAACCCCAGAGATCATGACTTACATAAAGAATCCCAGAAGGGACTCTTTTCTCATCCTCAGATCCTTCTTAGGGAAGAAAACCTTGAACTTCTAAATACATTTCTTAGTGGTAGATGAAATCCTCTAGCTTAATACAGGAAAATAGAGTTTAGACTCTGTGTGTGTGTGTGTGTTTGGATAGGGGGATGGCAGAAAGAGAAAAGAGAAAGGAAAATGAGAGAAAGGAGTCCTAAAAGAACGACAGAAGAATCTAGGGAAACGATGTGATTGCTGCCTAGCCAAAATCATTGTCTTATTCCTTTGCAAGGGGTCTGACCATTCCCTGTGCATCCTAACTGGGTAAGGGTAGCAGAAGAAGGATTTGCTCAGCACCAAAAGATTTGGCTTTTACCTGAGGTAGAAAAAAGTTCCATTGATAGGACCTCAGTTTGACTCTCAGCTCTGTCACTCATTCACTATTCATATCAAAATGCATCTAGATCTGGAAGGAAGTTTCAGAGATCCTGATTCATCTAATAGAGGAGGAAACTGGGGTCCAAGGTTTTAACTATGGGCCACAAGTATTAAGAGGCCAGTGTGGGATTTGAACCCAACTGGCTCTTTGCTCTGCCTCTTGAACTACAACATTAGCCAAGTAAGACACTCTTTGGATCTTGGTTTCCTCCATTGTTAAATGACCCCCAAAGCCCTTTTCCTCAAAGAGTCTATGAGTTGGGTGAGATTTTCATGTCTAAAATGGAGCCTGAAATTGAAGGTCCATTCTGCGTGGACATCAAGATTGCTTAGCAGGGTGGAAAGGACATTGGACAGGAGCTGAGGGGACCTTTCTTCTAGACTCAACCCTTTCACAAATTTGTCGTATGTCCTTGGGCCAGTCTTTTAATGTCTCAAGTTCCTCCATTTAGAAAATGAGAGGGTTTAGACTCGATGAGTGCTAACTTTTTATAAGCTATGATTCCCCACATTTATCTATAACTAATTGTTTTCCTGAATGCAAAATGTCTAAAATGTCATTTGTCACAACTTCAATTAAATCTTGTTTTCCAGGTTCGACATCAAATTCTCCCCACAGCATAACAGAAGCAAACTTGCGTGACCTGTGAGTTTTGTTTATATGAATTTAGTTATAATATGCCTATGAATTAAGGATGTTCCAAAAGTCTTGGTGCAGTTCCATTTATTAAAGTTTACTAAATTATGTTACTTTGTGTCTCTTAAGGCCAAAAACTTAACTGAGATTTTTGAGACATATAGTTTGACAGGTTTGCAAACCATATGTGCCTACATATAGAGATTTATTTTATTATTATTTTTTTAAACCCTTACCTTCTGTCTTAGAACCAATACACACAGAAGAGTGGTAAGGGCTAGGTAATGGGAGTTAAGTGACTTGCCCAGGGTCACCCAGCTGGGAAGTGTCTGAGGCCAGATTTGAACCCAGGACCTCCCATCTCTAGGTCTGGTTCTCAATCCATTGAGCCACCCAGCTGCCCCCTAAATATAGAGATTTAGAAAGTTTAAAGTATATTGAATAATATCCTTTTTATCCATGCACCCCCCTCCAAAGAACTTATCCTTAGCTTCAAGCAAAATGATTATAGAAAGGGTGACTTGTTCTTGCTTCTGATGTCACATACAAGACTTCTTGAAACTTAAATCAAATACACCCTTGAATAAGCTCAATGACCTATACAATTCTTTGTTTTATAGATTATTATAATTTAATTTTAAAAATTCAGGACCATTGAGTATCTAACCAACTGTGACCTGTTAGGTGAACAATTAAGGCACTTGATTCTAATGGATAATAGCTTCATTCTCTCTGCAGAAATCTCAGAAGTAGTTTTCAAAGGAAATGGGATGCTATGTCCTGTTACTTGGGATTAATAAATTACCCTTTGGGTTATTGGCCCCCATTTTTGGGGAGGCACATTCCAATTACTTCCTACATTTTTCAGCGCTTTTCTTAAGCCAATTAATGCTCTACACATTTACCAGAAGTTCTACCTGGTATTGAACAAGGCATTCTTCTGAAGGATTGAATTTGTTCCTATTAGAGATGGATATTGCTAAGGAGTTCATTTCAAAGGCCAAGTGAGCCAAAGGCAGAAGGAATCTTGCTTTTCAGGGGGGCAAGTGAGGTACAAAGCAGAAAGTAGTGTTCCCTGTATTATCTGTTCATTTTTGTATTTTAGCAGAAGGCTAGTTGTGGGTAAAGAGAGTGAGGTTTCTGAAGCTTTGTTTGGAGTCCTAGATCCTGGTTCATTGGAAGTAATCGAACTGGGTAGGATTGGCTGCCATTAGAAAGTCAGTATCTTGGGAAAATATACGCTTTATGCTTTTGTCTTTCTGACTTGTAAATCCACCATATGTTTTTTTGTTTGTTTGTTTCAGTGCCACCATATTCTTTGTCCAGTTCATTCCAGAAGCCACTTATGAGGAAGTAGACAAACTAGTTAAAGATTTCTTGGCTGATTTTGAGAAACTTGGAGCTAAAGAGAAGTCAAAAGAATGTTTAGAAAAGCAGGTCGGTATGGCTCACAGTGTCTATCTGCTGCATAAAGTAGGATAGAAAAATTCCAAGTACCTCCATTTTTCCTAACAAGAAAAGGGCTGCTTTCCATATCTCTTATTTTTCCCTTTAGCCTCAAGACTAGTTGAAAGTCTTTAGTTTTTCATCATAAGTTAAGATCATTTTGAACAAGGTGCTCTTTGAGGTAATATTACCAGGCAAATATTTGTGAGACTGTGACACCAGAAGGGAGTGAGTCAGACGTTTCATATCCTATTTATCTATGTGAACTTGGAAAGTTTCATTGCTTCTGTGTGCCTCAGTTTCATCATAGGGAAAACGAAGAGGTTGACTTAGAGGAGCTCAAAGGTACTTTCCATTCTATGATTTTTGGCAATTGCCAGGTGTTCTGTCTCCATATTCAGGTTAGCCCTTGGGAATCATAACTGCTATAATACACACCTCCGAGCTGTGTGACCTTGGGCAAGTCATTTAATATCACCTGCCTAGCCTTTACCACCCTTCTGCCTTAGAATCAATATAGTTTCAATTCTAAGTCAGAAGTCAGAAGATAAAGGTTTAAAAACATCATAGCTGTTATGGGGACCAAAGCTTCAATATTCATCTCTAACATTTTATTTTTTCATTATTAACATTTAATTTATTTTATTATTATTTATTTATATTATTTATATTATATTATAATTATTAATTAATTAAAATTTAATTAACATAAAATAAAAAATAATAAAAACAAAAATTATTAACATTTCACTTCAATTTTTTTATTAGCACCTTTAGTTTTTATATCACTTTTATTTTCAAGTATACCCCTGTCCTACCTAATGAACCATACTTGTTAATAAACAAAAAAAGAAAGAGGAAGGGAAAAATAGTTCAGCAAAACCTGCCAAGAGATGGATGGTATCTGAGAGTACACCCAACATTCCATACCCATACTTCCCCATCTCTGCAAAGAAAGGAGGAGGATAGTCATATATCTTTTCTTTTTCCTTTTTTGATTGGTTTTTAAACTTTTACCTTCTGTCTTAGAATCAATACTATGTATTGGCTCCAAGGAAGAAGAGCAGAAAGCACTAGGCAATGGGGGTCAAGTGACTTGCCCAGGGTCACACAGCTAGGAAGTGTCTGAGGCCAAATTTGAACCCAGGACCTACCATCTATAGGTCTGGCTCTTAATCCACTGAGCCACTTAGCTGCCCCCAAAACTGGGTTTTGGTTGTTGTTTTGTCAGTTGGTAATATCTGACTCTTTGGAGATCCATTTGTAGTTTTCTTGGCAAAGATACTGAGTTGGTCTGCCATTTCCTTCTTAAGCACATTTTTCTTTTTCTTTTTTTTATATATAAACTTTTACCTTCCATCTTGGAGTCAATACTGTGTATTGGTTCCAAGGCAGAAGAACAGAAGGGCTAGGCCATGGGAGTTGAGTGACTTGCCCAGGGTCACACAGCTGGGAAGGGTCTGAGGCCAGATTTGAGCCCAGGACTAACTCTCAATCCACTGAGCCACCCAGCTGCCCCCTATTTTTTTAGCTTTGATAAAAGGCATTTACTCTTTCTAAATCCCTGTTACTTGCCACCACCTTCAGGTTGGAATTCTTTCACATTTGAAAGCAACTGGCCACTGATGTGGCATACTGCATTTAGGAGGCCAGCATCAGACCTTGGTCCCCAGGCGCAAGCTGATTCAGGAGCATAGGTAGCGCCACCGAGGTGATCGCTCCAGAAGTGATTAGCCACCCCCACTCCTCACCTAGGGTCCCCGAGGTCAGAGCTACCTGTGTCCGAAGAATGAGAGAGGAAACCAACAGACTGGAATGCCCAGCGAGGGTATTTTCCTAGCCCCGCTTGGGTGAGGGGTCGGGGATAGGATGTAGGTCTGAGTGAGATTTGTAGATTTCCAAAGTTAAAGCGGCTTCTTTGCCTCTTTCCCTTCTCTTGTATCAGCTGTCTGCTTTGTTGGAAGAAATCTGTCACGACAAAGACATCTCAGACAAGCACGGGCTTGCTGACTGCTGCAGTGTGGTCGGAAGCGACAGATTAGGGTGTTTGCTGGCTCACAAAAGGAGGGGCAGCGCAGCCTCCATCCCAGAATTCCAAGTTCCAGAAGCTGTCCACAGCTGCAAAGCACATGGAGAGAATCCGGCAACTTTCATGAACAGGTGAGCAGGCAGGGTTGGTCCTTTACAGAGATGCTGAGTAGCTGAGCGCTTAGGACTTACCTTCAAATGTTTGCTCCAAGTGAAGCCTCCTGGCGTAGCATATTATGATGGTTCTGCCTTTTGCCGGCTTTGGCACAGCATTCCAGCTATCAGAATATTGGGGTGGGCTCTTTCATTAGAGGGGCAAATGTAGCTTGTAGTCAGCAAGATCCAAGTCTGTTTTGGCCTCAGTATTGATTTGCTAAGTGACCCTGTCTAGACAGTTGGGTAACTTCTCTGATGGAATCAGCATCAGGTACAGTGTTCCTAACGGAGTGCCAAGCACTTAGATTACAAATAAAATTAAAGCAAAAATCGAATCAAATCAAATCAAAACAAAAAACCCTCAAGAAGCTCCCAGTCTAATGGGAGACAATTGACAAACAATTATGTACAAAGAGGAAAAGCATGAGATTAAGGAGAACCTGAAGAGACATCCTGAAGATGAAGTTCTTGTTGAGATTTGAAGGAAGCCAGGAAGCCACGAGGGGCAGACAAGGAAGAAGAGATGCAGCCATGGCAGATAGCCAGAGAAAGTCCCTGAACTGAGGGATATGTCTTATGTGAGGAGAGGCAAGGAGGCCAGTCTCTGGATTGCACCTACCTCCAGGATTAGTGGGAAGATCAACTGTAGAAAGCCCTTGCCAGTTCTGGGGCACATGAAAAGGTGAGCTTACATGTGCATCCTCAGTTCTATTCTCTTATTCTCAAGCACCACATAGTAAAGATGCCATAAAATCAGTTCGGGCAATTACTCAGGAAGAGGCGCTGTCTGACGTTCTGGGGTTAAACGCAGCCATCTGACCTCAAGGATGAGCTCCCAGTTTTATTCCTTAAGGAGCAAGTCATGGATCAGCAGTGTGTTTACAAAATTGCCCACAAATAGAAAAATAGAAAGAAATGAGATGCTGGACAAGCAGCACTATTAAATTTGCCTTCTGGGACCAGTGAATTGTCAGACTGTCAACAAGAATTTATTAAGCTCCGACTTTATTTCAGGCACTGTGCTAAGAACTGAGGATTCAAAAAAGAGTAATTACTTGTTCTTAAAGAGCTCACCATTGAATGGAGGAGACAACATGCAAACAATTTGGTACACACAATAGGTACACACACACACACACACAGATATGATAAATTAGAGGTAATCAACAGAGGGAAGTTATTAGAATTAAGGTAGATGAGGAAGTGTTTATGGTAGAAGGTGAAGAAATGTCAATTTATTAAACTTATTCATTCAAGGATTATTTACTGATCATCTACATCAAAGGAGCTATAGGTGGCAGGGCATTAATGGATGTAAAAAAATCATGTCAGACTCTTTGTCCTTCCACAAGAGTGGGGAGAATAAAATGGATTTCAATAATTGTAATACAAAATTTCCCAGATGCCCTGTGCCTGGAAACTCAACGGAAAAAGAGATTGCTTCTGGTCGGAGACCTTTGATTTCATTGTATTCGATCTGATAGACTTTTCTTATACTTGCTATAGGATGATCCAGTTATTGTTAAGTACTGGGGACACAATAAAACCAAAACCAAAATAGTCCCTGCCTTCAAGGGGCTTACATTCTAAATAAGGGGGACAAGAGGCAAGCAACCGTTCACTAATAAGGAAAGATGCTAAACACTCACATCTAGTGTAGGTGTTGTATATACATACACGCAAGAGGTTCAGTGGAGAGAGTGCTGGGTCTAGGCTCTTGAGAGTGAGTCTTCCTGAGTTTAAATCTGGTCTCAGTCATTAACTACCTTTGTGACCCTGGGCAGGTCCCTTAATACTGTTTGCCTCATCTGTGAAGTAAGCTGGAGAAGGAAATAGCTTTGCTCCAAAAGCCCCAAATTGGGTTACAAAGAGTTGGACATGACTGAAAACAACTGAACAGTAACATCTATATATCTATATGTACTTATCCATATATACATGCACATATTTACATATATATATATATACACACACACACACACACACATAGGAATAGAGAGAGGAGATAAGACAGACTTCAAATATGAGGTAATGCTTGAGTTAAGCCTCCAAGGAAGCTGCAGCTTCTAAAAAGTCAAGGTGAGGAAGGAGAGAGAGATTCCTGGAGAACTTTGGAGCCAAGCCTGGAGGGGGATGACAGGAATTCAGCGGGCTGGGCTTCATTGGCAAGAGCCAACGTTAGTTTGTGTTAGTCGGGGAAATGGTATTTCAGGCAAAAGGATCAGTGTGCATTGAAGAAGAACTGGGCATGGTTGGTGTATGGCAAGTACTCCAGTGTAGGCAGTAGTGTTGAACCATTAGGAACAGTGACAGGTTAAGAATGGACAAATAGCATGGTTTGTGCTTGACCAAAATACAAGACCAACTCCTGGTCTGTGTCAAGAACACTAGTGCATTTAGATAGGTAGCATCAGGATTAGTCTGTGACTTGCCTCCCTATTCCATTGTAGGTTGTACCTGGGAGCTGGAACAGCATAAACAGAGGACTTAAATGATATAGATGGTTGTGGGTACCTCCTCCTCCTACTGGACACCATATACAATGGCACAACCACTTTCTGAGTCTTTCTCTTCTAGTTAATTTAGCTAACTCTCACTTTTACCCAATGCTCTCTCACTACCATCAAGACTAATCCCTCCCTATCACCAAAATGCTCATCCCTCCAGTCTTGGCTATTCTCTGGCATGCACACATTGCTCCGAGAAGGTGCCTATGCTATAAATGAACGAACAGAACGTTTATTCATTATGTGCAAATTATTGTGCTAAGGGTTGGAGATATGAGAAGAAATGTAATCCAGTTCTTAATCCCAAGGAGCTCACATTCTATGAACTCCTCACGATAGCTATTTTTGTTTTCAGTGTAAGTCAGAGATTCTTAACCTTTCTTTATCTTCCATCTTAGAATCAATCCTGTGTATTGGTTCCAAGGTCAAAGAGTGTGATAAGGGCCAGGCGATGGGAATTAACTTGCCCAGGGTCATTCAGCTAAGAAATGTCTGAGGCCATATTTGAACCTAGGATTTCCCATTTCTAGGTCTGGATCTCAATCCACTGAGCCACCCAACTGCCCTGCTTAACTTTTTTTTTTTTGAATTGAAAAATTTTGTTTAATTAATTAATTTAGAATATTTTTCCTTGGTTACATGATTCAGTCCTTTCCACCCCACCCCCAGCCAACACATAGCCGACGTGCAATTTCATTGGGTTTTCCATGTATCTGCTTAACCTTATTTTTGCATCATGAGCTCCTTTAGTAATCTGATAAATCTTATGGACTTCTTTTCAGAATCATTTTTAAATGGATAAAATAAGATAACAGGGTAGGTAACAGAGGAAGTAAATTATATGGCAATAGGTAGCTAACTAACTGTCTAGAAAACAAAAAACAAGTTCATGGAATTCAGGTTAAAAATTCTTGGATTAAGTACTTTAGGTGGTGTCCCTCAGGCTGGGCTCTAAATTCATGCCTGCCTCCCAATCCCAGAGAGTTCAATCTCAAATCAGGCTGGATAATGGTATCCTGCATCAAATATGCCAATTCAACTGTTTCCTCATCAGCCTGAACTTGGTGAACCAAACTCTTGTCCTTGATTTCTGATTCTTTGTTCTAAGGCCTTCCTACAGGGAGTGACCTAGTTAGTAACAACTTTTCTTCCTACTCAGGGCTCATGTAGAACTTAATTTTCCATGCCTCTATTTTACTGGTTGGCTACCATTATTTATTGTTACTGGTGTTCAGTAAGTCAGAACCCTATGTGAACGTATGGACTTTGTCCATGGTTCCTTCTTGGTGAAGATACTAGATTGGTTTGCCATTTCCTTCTCTAGGGACTTGCCATTTTACAGATGAAGAATTGAGGCAAACAGGGCTTGAATGACTTGTCCAGGGTCACATAGCTAGTAAGTGTCTGGGGCTGGATTTGAACTCATATCTTCCTAATTTCAGGCCCTTGTACTTTACTGTGCCACCTAGTTGCCTGTTATGTGCTATAGTTTTCTATATTAGTGTTTTATTTCCATCCTTGCCCAATAGACTATGAATTCTATAAACTTAGTACAGCATAGTACAAACAAGTGCTTAATATACTGAAGGAATGAGAAATATAATTTTAATTTTTACATTATTTTGCTCCAATTAAAAAAATTAGGGAACATAAACTAACCAGTGAGATCAATAGAGAAAATAAGTTTGTTTCTTCCTTTGCTCTGTGATAGGCATTAAAGTTGAAATTATCTATTTCTGGATCAGGATCTTTAACCTGCCTCCCCTCTCCCCCCCAATTGACTAGAAATCTCCTGTCCCTTTCATATGTGATTGCAAATCTCATCACTGTGTGTTCTTGATTACAGATATATCTATGAAATAACCAGAAGGCACCCTTTCCTCTATGCACCCACCATTCTTTCTTTGGCCGCCCGATATGACAAGATAATTTCCACTTGTTGCCAAGCTGAAAATGCAGTTGAATGCTTCCATAACCAGGTATTAATTTTCTTTATATCTACATTAATTCAATATCGTGGTCGATGAATGGCTCCAGTTTGATATTTGTCAAAAAGAAGTTTGAAGATAAAATTAGGATACTTCTTTTGAATCATCCATACATCTTTAGGGGTCAAGCCTTGTTCTGCATGCAGACCTTTTTTCACTAAAAGTCAGAGTTTGAGAATTTAGGGAAAGTGGAAGAGATAAATAAGAAAGGGGAAAGAAGGGAAATGGAGCCTGAGAGGAGAGGGAGAAAGAAAAGGAAAGGGAGTTGAATTGGTTAATTAAGGTCAAGATTAAAAAAAAATAATAAACCCTTAGCTTCTGTCTTGGAATCAATACTATGTATTGGTTCCAAGGCAGAAGAATGGTAAGGGCTAGACAATGGGAGTTAAGTGACTTGCCCAGGGTCACACAGCTGGGAAGTGTCTGAGGCCAGATTTGAACCTAGGACCTCCTGTCTTTAGGCCTGGCTCTCAATCCACTGAGCTACCTAGCTGCCCCTTAAGGTCAAGAGTTTGAAAGGAAAAAAGTTGTCTAGAATAGAAATGATTGCAGGTTGCAATAAGGATAGGTTTAGCAGGAGCAAGACACAGAGAAAGCTTGAAGGAGAGAATGTTTGGGGAATTTTTTTCAGTCATTCAATGCTAAAGACACCTGCCCACCTCATTCTTCCCTGTTCTTAGACCTTATCTGGATCTCAATCCTATACCTTATTTCATATTTCATTGAACAAATCTGAAGCCACTCTAATGTCATTTCCCTCTATTCCCCACTTCCAAATTCTGAATCACCCTCCTCTGCATCTTCTTCTGCTTTGCCTCAGACTCAGAGAATGAGAATGGTAACGGCAACCCATCTACTTGGGCCCTCCATCTCCTCTTCCCCATCTCTTCTAGGAGCCTGTCCCTTCTATTTATTGTCTGTCCCCTCTTTCTAATTTTTGGACTTTTCTAATCCACCAGCCCCTTTGCTGTCCCTATGAAAATGTCTGGAGACACACTGAAGCCACAGATACCCTCTGTGACAAGGGAAGGAACATCTCATCTACCTCCCTCATATTGTCCTTCACATAGACTGCTTCTTCTGAAACTCTTCTATCTCTTCACAGTCTCAGAAAACTAGCATTCCCCTGAAGTTACTGTGTCCCTGGCCCTCTCTCCAACATGGAATGTACCTTCTCTCACTCTTCCCTTAGACACACACACACATACACATTCACTCATACACACACACTCACATATTCGCACTTATACACACACACTATAAAAATTAAAATTAGATCTTAATAGTAAAATATTATATTTTAGGAGGGTTATTAAATGATCATTAGAATCAAGGAATAAAGAGGATACAAAATAAAAACCACACAAAAATCCCCACCATGATTGCTGCATCATGCCAAAGAGGAGGCAGAGCAGAGCCTCTATGCCCACTCACTTTAATCCTCTGTCTACAGGAAGTAGGTAACAACAGGAAGTCAGTGGGCTCTTGGGATATGTAGTTCTTTTTTTTTAGAGTAACAGATTTTCACTTATACAACATGCTCTCATACTCATACACACTCACTCACATGCTCACCACACACTCACACTCACACACACACTCACACAGGACTTTGTCATTCCCTACCACCTGCAATCAGAAAACTTTCCTGCTTTGCGGTTTCACTTCATCCAGATCTACTTGCCCTGCCTTGCCCTTGACCAAAGCCTCCTTGGTTTTCAAAATGGCTCCATAGCTACTACTCCAAGGATACTGCTTTAGTTAGTTATTATTGATATCATTATTATTACATGTATTCAAGGTAATCCAAACATCTTAATCAAGTTTTAGAGTTTAATAATTCTTTATCTTATTCCAGCTAAACTTGTCCTCATCATAACTCATAGTCACTCCATTGCCTGGCCCTATTTTCTCAGGTCATCAACTAGGCAGCTGGATAATACAGTGGTTAGAGCACTGGGCCTGGAGTCAGGAAGACCTTGGTTCAAATATTTCATTGAAAAAACTGGACACCTCAACACCCTCTACTCTCAAGTACTTCACTTTGAATCACCCAAGGATCATTCCCTAGCTTTTCCTGTTTTGTCTTGGGCTCATAGAGTGAGGTTGCTAACGATAACCCATCTACTTATGCCTTCCAACTCATCTCTTCTACGACCTTTCCCTTTCTGTTACCCTTATACCTCCCTGATTTTCAACCTTTTCTTATCCACTGTCTCCTCTGCTGCCCACAGACACTTCCAGATCCTATCAATTTTTTTTTAAACCTTTGCTTGATTTTTCTTGCCTTCACAAGTAAACTCCTTGAAAAATCTGTCTAAACCTGTAGCCTCCACTTTATCACCTCCCACTTACTTCTCAATTTGGATTTTGTCCCTCACGACTGAATCCCTTCTCTCCAAAATGACCAGTGATCCTTTTATTGCTAAATCCTGTGGTATTTTTTAGTCTTTTTCCTTCTTAGCCTTTCTATAGTATTTAACCACTCTCTTCTTCCTGGGTTCGATGAAATTTCTCTCATAAGGTTCACTTTCTACTTGTCAGACTTATTAATTGTCAATTTTGAGGTCCAGAATCCTCATCCAACCCTCTGTGTGTGAGTTTATGTAGCCAGGGCTCTATTCTTTCTCTCTCTCCTTTCTGTTCTCTTCAGTTTCCATGGGTTCAATTATCATCTTTATGCAGATGAATCCAAGATCAATACTAAGATCCCTCTGGCAACACCAACTCTCTGCTGATCATCTTCCCTTGCCTATCCATAGATGCTTAAACTCAAAATATCCAAAACAGAATGCATGATCTTTTCTCCTAAACTCATCCCTCCTCCCAACATACCTGTCTTTGGTGTGGTTATCCTCCTCCTCCCAGGCATGTGTGTTCACAATTTAGAATCATCCTCATCTCTTCACTCTCACTCCATCCAATCAGCTGCCAAGTTTTATCAATCCCTTGTCCTCAATCTCTGCGGTTATCTGCCCCCTTCACTCACACCCACTATCTTCAGCTTGGCCCTCACTGTCTTTCACCTAGACAACTTTAATAGCCTCCTAATAGATCTCCCTATACCCATTCCCTCCTCTCTCCAAACTTTTGCTAAACTGATATTCAGAAGGGACAACTCTTGTTATTCCACTTTCCTGCTCATGAAGCTTTGGTGGCTTTCCATTGTCTTCAGGAAAAACGACAAAGTATGCTGGCATTTAAAATCCTTCATGGCTTGGCTTCATCTACTTTCAGGTTGATCACACCTTCTTCTCTTCCAGATACTCCATCCAACCTGTGCATGACACCCTTTATCACCATTCTTTGTCTTTGGACAAGCTGTTTCCCTTGCTGTGGTTATGCTATCTTCTCATATCTACTTCTTGGAAACCCTAAATCCCTTCAAGGTTCAGGTCAAGTTCTACTTCTTTCTTTCAGTAGGTCTTTTTGGATTCTTTTCAGTCATTGGTCTTCCTTCTTTAAGCCCATTCCCCATCACCATGTGTTTATTTTGCACATATCCTTTATTTTCTCATCTGTAAAATGGGGAGAATAAGAACAGCAACCTCCTAGAGGTATTGTAGGGATAAAATCAGATAATGCAACATCGTTGTTGCTCAGTTGTTTCTGTCTCTTTGTGACTCTACTAGGGGTTTTCTTGGCAAAGATCCTGGAGTGGTTTGCCATTTTCTTCTCCAGGTCATTTTATAGATGAGGAAACTGGAATGAATAGGGTTAAGTGACTTTGCCCAGGGTCACACAGCTAATATGTATCTGAGGTCACATTTGAACTCAGGAAAAGGAGTCTTCTTGATTCCAAACTTGGCACTTTGAGGATTTTGGCACCACCTACTTGCCTTAGTAATTGCCCTTATTAAGTGTTTATCAATTGAATCAAGACCTCCGAAGGGAATTTGGGAAAGGGCAGGATAGGGTTAAAATCAGGTATATTCTCAGAACCAGTTATATCTCCTTGGTGCAGTGCTCTTCAAGCCATGGCAAAAGGGTAGTGGGGGTCTTCTGAGAGAGTACTTCCAGCACTCCATGCATGGTCACCCCAAGCTCTTGCTGGGGCTCCTGGGCTCATGCCTTAAAGTAGCTCAAAGGTCAGAGAGGGAAGGCTAGGCTCCTTCTCAGATAGGTTTGAGTGACTTTCCATTCCTGAGGTCAAAAGCCGAGAGATAGCAATCAGCTGTGGATTTGAGAGAGGACAGAGTCCAGAGGGAAGAGGGTCTGATGCAGAAAGAAGGATCATTGCTGGGGCATGGAAAGTTTATCAGAATGAGATAGACTGGGCCTGAAATAAAAGTTTTTTTTCCAAAGTAGGAATACTTTTCAATTGAGTCATTGATGACAATTGACCCACTGGGAATATGTATCATGATCAGAAACACTTTTTAAAGGATTGATCTTATCCTCTTGAGCATTCCAGGATGGATTTTGATATTAAATATAGGTCATTGGCTTAGGGCAACTAGGTGGAGAAGTAAGGAAAGACTACTTTTCCTGAGTTCACATCCATCCTCAGACACATACTAGGCAAATCATTTAACCCTTTTTACCTCAGTTTCCTCATCTATGAAATAAGCTGGAGAAATAAATGGTAAACCACTCTAGTATCTTTGCCAATAATATCCCAAGGGGAGTCACAATGAATTCAACATGACTGAAATGACTGAATAACAAGGTGATTAGCTTAAAAGCACCCAATTTATTGTTGGAACTTGGAGTTGGAAGTGACTTAGAGAGGGTCTGATCCAAACCCCAATTTTTATTGATGAATAATGGAAACCTAAAGGGATTTTAATCAATATCCTCTGACTCTAGAGCTGGGGCATATTGGGAGTGGGGCTAATTTTATGTACCACTTGAAAGTTTGCAAAGCACTTTATACATATTATTTTATTTGATCCTCACAAAAACCTTGTGATAGGCACTATTATTATCTCCATTTTAAGAATGAGGAAATCAAGGCAGAAAGAGGTTAAGTGACTTGCCTCAGAGCTAGTAAATGTCTGAGATTGGATTTGAACTTGACTTCTTGACTCTCCACTGAGTCATTTAGTTGCCCCCTCTTTCCATACTGTGCCATGATACATTGCTATGATAATTAGTGTTTTAATTTTTTTACATTCACATCAGCTATCTTTCTACATGGAGCTCCATATTTTAAAAAGGAAACTCATGTTTGCTTATTATTATTGCTCTTGAAAGTATATTCCTTTGACATCATGTGTCCTTTAATCCAGGCAGCACCAGTCACCAAAGACTTAAGAGAAAAAAGTTTGATCAGCCAACACGTATGCGATGTTCTGAGGAAGTTTGGAGAACGGTCTTTTAAAGCCATGTAAGTTTCTAGCTTATGGTTTTGGATGAGAAAGAATGGAGTCTTCACTGACTGCATGTTGATAGAGTGACCTTGTGGTTGTCACATTTTGTAGGAACTTTAGTTCCTCTGGTGACTATCAGTTTTAAGAGACTAGAATCATTATTTTCATTTTACAAACTAGGAAACCCAGACCTAGAGTGCTTACAGAGGATTGTCTGAGATCACCTTCTTGGTTACTGGCCACGTACTTGTTCCTCATTTATGCTAGAGATCTCTGGATTTATGATCTTGCCCTATGTTTCCAACCTTACTTGTGTATCAATCCTCTTTAGATGCTCCAAGGTGTACATAAAGTCCCCTTGAGATTTTCTTGGTCCTGCCAGACTAGCTTTCTTGCTATTTTTCATATATGTTGTTATAAATGCAACCTCTCCCCTGCCAAAAATTCACCTAATGTTGTATTAAAAAGTTCCCCATTCTGTTGCAGCTCTAATGGGCTTCTTCCTAATCTTTCCCTTTTAGAATCTCTCCTGTCCTTCAAAGGCTAGATTGAATGCAGTTGCCTAAATGGCCCCTCAGTGATCTCTCTGGCTACTATGAATATTTTCTTGTAAATCTGATTTTACATACATTTTGTATATATTTTTAGAACATATACTTCTTGAGTGCAAGTTCTGTATCATTTTTGTGTGTGTATCCTCTCTCTCTTTTTTTTTTTTGCTATGGAGATACTCAACTGCAAATGCTATTAGATTCTGAGAAATGAATGTTCTTTGTTGTCAATTTTCTTTCTTTACAGACTACTTACTAAGATTAGTCAAAAGTTCCCCAAGGCTAACTTTACTGTCATTCGGGATCTGGTGTTGGATGGTGCCCATGCCCACATAGAATGTTGCAAAGGCAATGTACTGGAGTGTCTGCAGGACAGGGTAGGTAGCGACATTGTCCATGGATGAAAACATGAAGATTCCCAATTTTTCCATTATGAGGAAACTCTGCATTTATAAACTACCAACTGATGACTTGTCTATGGCTGAGATTAAGGATTGTTGGAAGGCCACTTAACCACAAGAATAGAATTGTAATTAGTAGGAGGATTGGATTTCTAAACTTAAGTCATTACAAAACAGCCAAATTTCTGAACTAAATTCAGAGACAAAGGATCATGACTGAGGCAGTTTCAAGATAAAATCAAATAACTAAGATCAATTAAATAGGATTAATTTTAAAAAGTCTGATTATTTCACTGAGGACTACTTAATTAAATGTTCAAGTGACTAGACCAGAGACACATAGCACTGGGGATATAAATACAAAAAAAAAAATAGAAAGAAAGACATTCCCTCTGTTCAAAAAACTTACCTTCTAACGGAGGGAGAAGTAGCTGTGTTAAATGGAAACTGAAATATGGAGTGGAGTGCATGGGGGTTGGGGAAGAGGCAAAGCTACCTGTTGTGGAAGGTATTATAGAGATAATTCAGTGGAACCTGGAGAAGAATGAAGACATGATTGGGTTGGTTCTCTTCAATATGGAAGTTCTAGGAGGAACCAGCTAAATACAGGGATATAGATCTCCAGGAAAGGGGACATTTCCAAAGGATGAAGCCCAAGGATAGAGCAGAGGATATTGTTTTATCCTTTTTATTATTCGTTCAGAACAGTGCCTCATATCTTGATTGGCTATCTTGGAAAATTCTGTACTTTTTCCAAGTTATGTGAATGTAGCTAATGATTATCTTCCTATCTTCTGGGTGTTAGGTGATCTTCCAGGTTTGGAATTTCTTCTCCAGAGATATCCATTTTTAAATTAGTGCCATTTTCTTGTTATTTGAACTTGCTTGGTTCTCTTACGTGAACCAAAAATATTCATCTATTGGGCTTGCTCTGGGTGCTCATCACTGGGCACTCTCCTGGTCAAAGAAGACCATTGAGACTTTTTCTATACCACTAGAGCAAAGTCTCAAATAGACTATGGCAGTTTTTTGATACTATGAACAAAGAATGGTTATTGTCATTGAAATTTTGAGATTAATGAGGCTGTTGAAGGGCATGTAAGTAAAAATCTCTAATCTGAGGAATTAATGGGTAGGGATTCCAAACTCTCTCTTCCTTTTATAAGATGCTTGAAATTTCACATTTAGAGATTTTATTTGTTGGGGCTTAATAACTTTTTCAATACTAATATTTAATAATAATCTTATTGAAATACAAATAGTCATATGAGGGGGGTCACTCTTTAGGTTATCAACCAATATTTTTGCAAGGGTTAGTTGACCACCAGATAAGAGAAAGAAGAGGATATAGCACAAAATACCTAGTTGTGGAGGGGGACCAAAAAGAAGGAAAGAGAAAAAGAGAGAGCACACCAAAACTGATTCAGAAGCACTGCAAAATATCACTGAGATTAGTTAGACTAAAAAGTATCACTAGACTAGCTCTCACTTTACAGATGAGTAAACTAGAATCCAGAGTTATTCTATAGGCAGAATCTATATGGGACTTTTTGCAAAGGTTTGCAAAAGTGCTTTACATGTACTATTTATTTGATACTCACAATCACCCTAGGAAGTAGGTGTTAGTATTACCTCCACTTTGTAGACGAAGAAACTGATATTAAAAAAATTTAAGTGACTTGCCCAGGGTCACATGCTTAGTAAATTTCTGACATGGAATTTAAACTGGACTCTTCTGGCAAGTCACCTATTTACTTCAAGAGTTCTCCTTATTCCCAATGCAGTGCCAACTAACCACACTGACACTCTCCTCACACTGACATAGAGAATGAGATGTTGCCAAGTAAAATGGGAAAGCTGATGTTGTCATTTTATCTTTTACAGAATGAGATTATGTCCTACATCTGTTCCCAACAAGATGTCTTATCAAGTAAAATCCAAGAGTGCTGTTCATTGCCCTTACGAGATCAGGGTGATTGTATAGTCAATGCAGAAAATGATGACCAACCAGAAGGTTTATCTCCTGACCTGAGAAGATTTTTAGGAGAAAGAAAATTCAACCTCTATTCTTCAGAAGAAAAAGATCTCTTCCTGGCAAGGTAGCATGCTTTATCCATGTATATTCATTTTAATGAGTCAAGTTTAATTTGAAGATCTTGAAAGACAGGCATCATGGTGCTGGGATACAAGCAATGGACTTCATGTACTTGTAGATCTAGCCAACACTGTTGTTCTTCTTCACAAGAGACACTATCTTCCATTGTTGGGCTTTTACAAAATCTGTTTCCCATTCCTGGCATGCATTTCCTTTTCATTATCTATGACAAGAAACTTTCCCACATTCTCTCTTAGTAGTCAGTGGCTAACCCCATCATCCATCCTGTATTTTATGATACATGTTTTTTTTGTATACTTAGATGTACCTGCTATTGTCCCTTATGAAATATAAGTCCCTTGAGGTCAGGGATTGCCTCAGTTTTGCATTTCTATCCTTAGTGGCTGAAGCATAGTAGGCACTTGATAAAGTTTTGATTGATTGACTTGCAGATAAGACATAACTTTCACTAAAGGAAAAATTTAAGCTTATTACCTCACTTAACAGAGATGAACTGCTATGCCCAGGGGCTGAAGTTCCCTCTTCTACTAAGAGGTCTCAGAATAGGCTCATGATGACATTTAGAGAGACTGGCTTCTAAAGAGAGGATTTGGATTTTTTCTTGTCTGTTTTCTTGAACTGTTTCAAAGAGGTTATAATTAGTGTCATGCAGGGTACTAAGCTTCAGAGTAACCAATGTAAGGGGAATATGGTAAGAGAGGACTGTGTGAATCTCAAAAAAGGAAAAGCTACTGAGCTTTGGTAGTTAGGTAGGTAGTTGATGAATAATCTGGAATGACTGTGGGAAGTATGGAGCTTGCCCACCACTCCTCCTGGCCTTGTGAGTATGTGTAGTAAGAAAAGTGGACTGGCTTGGTATCCTCAGGGAAGAACCACGCTTCCAGCAAAGGAATGGCATTTGAAAAGTGCAAAGGATTGAGGGATTTGAGGGAATTTAGAGATGGCACAGAAGAAGGAGCTAGGCAAAGGATGAACTTAGGTGGAAGAGTAGCAGGGCTGTATTTCTAGGTATAAGGCTGAATGACTGGGAGTGGGTCAGTCAGGAAAACAGTTTGTTTGCTGTCATGCTCCTTTAGCAGAATAAAACCAATAGAGCATTAGAAGAAGAATTAGAGGTAGAACTCAGATAATTAATATTGGTGATAACATGTGGGCATCTCTGAAATCTCTCCCCTAGCTTTGCTGTGAGCCGTGGCTCCCTGACCAGCACTTTAGGGCTCTGAGATCCTGGTTCTGGCCAGAGAAGGGAGTCAAGTCCTCTCTTTTGTCTAAGCCTTAGTTTGCCCTTATTTTTAAAATGATAGAGTTGTACCAGATGATCTCTAAGACCCTTTTTTACTCTAAACTCTTTGAATTCTATGATTCTGGCCTGTGGATCTAGAGTCAGAGTATCTGGGTTTATAGAATTATGAATTTAGAGCTAGATGGGGATTTAAAAACAATCACACTCAAATTGTTCATTTTATACATAAAAGATCTGAGACCCAACTGACATTAGGTGATTTACCCAAGGCCATACAAGTAGAAAGTGACGAAGAGAGAATTGGAACTCAGGATGGTTGCCTTAAAAGCTAGTGTTTTTCTATTGAACTGCTTTTAAAATCCCCTTTTGTCACTTACAGAACTTGTGCCCTGGACAAGTTACTACAGCACTCCAATCTCAGTTTCCTAATTTATAAAATGAAGGAGTTGGATTAGATGATTTCTAAGGATACTTTCAAATCTAAATCCTATGATCAAACTTTTCTAGCTTTAACATTCTAGTGTTTAATGAAATGATTAAGTGGAGGCTGCAATTTTGTGGTTAAGCACCAGGGGCTGCTGTTAGAATGTATTTTGTCTGAGTGGATTTGGACAGAAGCTCAGAGACAAAAGGAAGATTTTGGTTTTTGGTGCTCTCTCTCTTTCTCTCTCTCTCTCTCTCCCTCTCTCTCTCTCTCTCTCTCTCTCTCTCTCTCTCTCTCTCTCTCTCTCTCTCTCTCTCTCTCTCTCTCTCTCTCTCTTTCTCCATCTCTCTCTCTCTCTCTCTCTCTCTCTCTCTCTCTCTCTCTCTCTCTCTCTCTTTCTCCATCTCTCTCTCTCTCTCTCTCTCTCTCTTTCCCCATCTCTCTCTCTCTCTCTCTCCCTCCCTCCCTCCCTCCCTCTCTCTCTCTCTCTCTCTCTTTCCCCATCTCTCTCTCTCTCTCTCTCCCTCCCTCCCTCCCTCCCTCTCTCTCTCTCTCTCTCTCTCTCTCTCTCTCTCTCTCTCTCTCTCTCTCTCTCTCTCTCTCTCTCTCTCTCTCTCTCTCTCTCATGGGTAGGGAGTTATGAAGCTTATGAAGGATCATTAATTCATTTATTTCCCCCACTGGAAGTAGGGGGCACTTGGTACTTGGTTTGAAAACTCCTCAATTAGACTGTAAGCTCCTTGAAGGCAGGGACTTTTTTAGGTGCTGAATAAGCATTACTGATTGACAGAAGTAGAGAGTTGTTCTTGCAAATTTGCAATCAATCAATCAAGCAATTAATCATCAAATAATTATTAAGTACTTAAGGGACACTGCTAGACTCTGAGGAATGCAAATCTAAAGAGCACAGCACAATATGTTTATAGACATTTTATAATTAGAAAGAACTCTGTTGTAAATCTAGCTGTTGAGCCAGATTCTTGTTGTAGAACTTTAATTTGATTTCTTATATTGTACAAGTTAACAACAACATTGGGATAAAATCTAGCGCCCCCTCCCCAGTTTTACAACACTAGTAGGCATTCATGTATTTGATACATAAGAACAAAGTCTAGAATTTACATTAAGAAAAAATAATACTGCCCAACCTTTACTGTTCTTCTGCCTTAGAACCAATACACAGTATTGATTCCAAGACAGAATGTAAGGGTTTATAAAGAAAAGAAAAAGTAATTTACATTGCTTTCTTTCTTCTTCTTTTTTTTTTACAAATCACTTTTATTAAAAGAACTCATTGTTCTAGATACCTTAAATGTGGCCATCCTAGTTTTATAGATGGGATAGACTTCAGAGTCACTAGATGTTTATGTGATGAATAGTGAAGTTGTTTTCAGATGTCAAGTTTAGTGATGCTCTCATGATGCTAGGTTTCTGACTAGTTATTCTCCCCCCCCATTATAAATTATTTAATTTTCTTTTGAATTGAAATTTTTTATTTAATTAATTTAGAATATTTTTCCATGGTTACATGATTCACATTCTTTCCCTCCTCTCCCCCCCCCCCACCCCATAACCAATGAGCAATTCCACTGGCTTTACATGTGTTATTGATCAAGACCTATTTCCATATTATTAATATTTGCAATAGAGTGATCATTTAAAGTCAACATCACCAATAATATCCCCATCGACACATGTGATCAAGCAGTTATTTTTCGTTTTTCTTCTGCATTTCTGCTCCCACAGTTCTTTCTCTGAATGTGGATAGGGTTCTTTCTCATGAGTCCCTCAGAATTGTCCTGGATCATTGCATTGCTGCTAGTAGAGAAGTCCATTACATTTAACTGTGCCACAGAGTATCCATCTCTGTGTACAACATTCTCCTGATTTTCCTCCTTTCATTCTGCATCAATTCCTGGAGGTCGTTCCAGTTCACATGGAATTCCTCCAGTTCATTATTCCTTTCAGCCCAATAGTATTCCATCTCCAACAGATACCACAGTTTGTTCAGACATTCCCCAATCAATGGACACCATCTCATTTTCCAATTTTTTGCCACCACAAAGAGTGCAGCTATAAATATTTTTGTACAAGTCTTTTTCTTTATGATCTCTTTGGGATATAAACCCAACAGTGGTATGGTTGGATCAGAAGGCAGACCTGACTAGTTATTCTTGACAAACATTCACTGACAGTGTACAAGTATGATAAATGACAGTATCAGTGCCATAGCTAAAAATAAGTCATTAAATCCTTAAAAGGGGAAGAACAATTAGCAAATATAATAATCAAAAATATTTATTAAGTACCAATTATGTGCCAGGCACTATACCAGCCATTAGAGTTACAAAGACAAAAATGAAATGGTCTCTACTTTCAGGGAGTTTATATTATATGGAGGGAGACAATATATACATATAGAAATATTTAAAAAGCAAACATTATGGAGTAATTTTCCTCCTATAAATAGAACATTGATTTCCAATGTTGATTATTTAATTTGAAGCATTTGCCTAGATCATAGGTCATCAGTGACAGTGATTATCTGAAAGACCATTTTGGTTTCCCACACATATTTGCATTTATAATTTATATTTTTTATAACAGGAAGTCAAATTTAATAAACACTTCCAAATCTTAAAGCTTGTGTTCAAGGAATAGAACATGATGGACAAATATCTTTGAAAAGAAAAATGTAATTTGTTTAGTTTAATAAATTTAACAATTATGTTATAAATGTATATTAGGAATTATTCAAGAAATAATTATTGGAAATGTTATAGCTCTATCCTAGGCACTAAACGTCTTCACCTTTGAGGCACTCATAATCTATATGAAAATAGAAGATGTGCATATTTGAAAAGATATCTGACAAAGCAATGTGACACTAAGTGTTAGAGATAGAACCACTTTGGAACAGTATTTGGAAGATGGTTAGATGATGTGGTGGATAGAGTGTTGAACTCGGAGTCAGGAAGACCTATATTCAAATTCTGCCTAGAATCATTATTCTTTGTGTGATTCTTGACAAATCACTTTCTCTTTTTTAGTCTCAATCTCTTCATGTGTAAAATGGGTATTATAATAATGCCTCCTTCACAGGCTTGTCATGAGTTTCAAATGAGATCATATTTTAAGTGCTTTGCAAACCTAGAAGAACTATGTAATTGTTAGTGATGATAATGATAATAATGATGAAAGTAAGGGAAGACCTCCTGGACTGGAGGTGATAGAATTTGAGCTGGGCTTTGAAGGAAGGAAGAAGTAAATTCATACTCAGCTGTGAGGAGAGGCTGTTAATCTGCAACCTCCTCCTTTTAGCTCAAGAATGAGAAACAAAGTGTGTAGACTAATCTATCTGAAAAGGTATCTCCACATTATTAGTTAGAAAGGATCATGTATGTACAAGTCGATTATCCTTCTCTTGCTTGATTGATGTGAATGCCTTTTATTCTGAGAGTACTGTCAGTGTTGGGTCCTGTCTAAGTGGCTATCTCTAGCTGATCCATTGCTTGTTAGTAGGCTATTCAAGACTGATCTTAACCTACTCCTCAATAAACAGTTTCCAGGGGACATCACTGTACTTCACTTGTGCGTTGATGGGTTCTTAAGTTTCCTATAAGCTCTTTCTGGGAAACAGTTGTCATTGAAATCTATAAGCTAATGCCCCTTTCTGGATGTTTCAGATTTGTGTATGAATACTCAAGACGTCACCAGGATCTTGCTGTCCCTGTGATTTTGAGGGTTGCGAAAGGATACCAGGAGGCTTTGGAAAAATGCTCCAAAACAGAGAACCCATCGGAGTGTCAGGACAAAGAGGTACAATGTTCTACATTTTGGTATATTCACAAAATTGTTCCTCAGGATTCCATGAGACTATAAGCTCCCTGAAGGCAGGGATTGACTTTTGACTTTTTTTGTATTGACCAATTGGAGTTACTGAGGCTGTTTACTCTGGTGTGGCTTGGCACACATGTGCCATTTTTCTCCTGTTCATTTTCTAAATTTTGAACTCCTAGTGGCCACCTCTGAAGCATACTGGCCAAGCTATGTTGAGTTGGTGTAGACTGAAGCATTCAACCCCCTTTGGAAGGCAACATTGTTGTGTAGAATGAATACACCAATTAGCACAGTGCCTGGTGTATACTAAGGATTTAATAAATGCTTGTTGACTGACTGATATGTGGTAAACCACATGTTGGGTTTTATGTGGAAACAAGTTTTTGATTCTTAAAGTTTAAGGATAATCTCCACATATTTTAATTTGCTTTTCAGTCTCTAGCATCTGATAGAAGCATGTAGGGTAGTGTAATAGTGGAAAGTGGATTGGATTTGGAGTCTAGAGAGACCTAGGTTTGCACCCTTCCTTTGACCTCTTAATAATTGTGTGACCTTGGGCAAGTCACTTCACATTGGATTTCTCCTCTATAAAACAGGGATTAATACCTATAGAACTAGTTAAGAGGATCATAAGGATCAATTCTTATGTTCTATGTAAACTTTAATGCAGTCTGTGCTGTTCTCCAATTGTTTTTCAGTCATGTTCAACTCTTCATGACCTCATCTGGGGATTTTTCTTGGCAGATACTAGAGTGATTTAGAGACTGAGGCAAACAGTAGTGACTTGCCCACAATAACACAGTTATTAAGCATCTGAATCTAGCTTTGAACTCAGGAAAATAAACCTTCCTGAATTCAGGCCTGGCATTTTATGTACTACACTTCCTAGCTGCCTAAGGCAGTCTATAAATGTCACAAAAGAAGACTTGGGTACCCCGGGCAAGCCACAACCTTTCAGCACTCTGGGCAGCTCTCTATGATCCTAGACAGCTATATAAGGGAAGTAGGTAGCACAGTGGTTAGAGTGATGAGTCTGGAGTCAGCAGAACCTGAATTCAAATCCATCCTCAGACACTTACTAACTGTGTGACATAGGGCAAGTCACTTACCCTCTGCTGCCTCCATTTCCTCTACTATGAAATGGGGATAATAGCCTAACCTCCCAGGTAATACTTGTAAAGTTGCATAGCGCCCAACATGTAGTAGACACTTTACAAATGCTAACTATTTTTACTATATCTGATGTGAAAGTGCTGAGGGAGTTTAATGAAATTAGAGATCCAGCCCCTCTCTCTCTCCCCTAGCCCTACAGTGATTTTCCTAGTAGTACAGAATAGTTTTTATGGTGTACAAAAAGTGGACTATCTAAAGAGAAAAAATAATCTATATGATAATTCTTACCTTTTCAGGAAGAAGAATTAGAGAGACATGTTCAGGATAGCCAAGCGTTGGCCAAGCGGAGCTGTGGTCTCTTCCAGAAATTAGGAGAATATCACTTGCAAAATGTGTATGTATTTTTGGGAGCTCTTTTTCAGGACCTGACAGTAATAAGAGAGATGAAAGTCAAATTTAACTTATTAATCATGAATCAACTCTAAGATGAAAAACAAGAACCATAGTTGAGGATGAAAATATTCCCCTTTTCTTCTGCATATCTTTTTACTGTCTGCATTCTGGGAGAAGAGGAGAGGAAAGAAAGGGAACAAACATTTATTAAGAGTCTACTATGTACCAGTGCTGGACTAAGTACATTACAGATATTATTTTGATATTCTGTTCTAGTCTTCCTCCTCTCAGAGATGTTGTGAGGACAAAAGGATATAATATTTGTAAAGCACTAGATAAATGTAGGGCAGCTAGGTGGCACAGTGGCTCTTAGTTCAAATCTGGTCTCAAACACTTAGTGGCTATGAGACCCTGGGCAAGTCACTTAACTCTGCCTCAGTTCCTTATCTATAAAATGATCTAGAGAAAGAAACAGCTAACTCCTTTAACACAAAACCTCAATATTCTTCTTATTGCTATCATTATTATCTTTGTTCACCTTGACCTAGAACCTTAGACATTTTTTTTAAATCGTTACCTTCCATCGTAGAATCAGTATTGTGTATTGGTTCCAAAGCAGAAGAGTAGTAAAGGCTAGGCAATGGGAATTAAGTGACTTGCCCAAGGTCACACACCCAAATTTGAACCCAGGATCTCTCATTTCTAGAACTGGTTCTCAATCCCCTGAGTCACCCAACTGCCCCACTTAGACATTGTTGATCACCCTCTCTTCCTTAATATTCTCTTCTCTCTAGGTTGTCAGGACACTACTCTCTTCTTCTGGTTCTCTCTCTACCTATCTTATTTTTTTAATTAAAAAATTTATTTAATTAGATGATTTAGAATATTTTTCCATGGAAACAAGACTCATGTTCTTTCCCTCACCTCCCCCCAAACCCTTCCTGTATCTGATGTATAATTCCACTGGGTTTAACATGTGTCATTGATCAAGATCTATTTCCATATTATTAATATTTGCACTATGGGGAACTTTTTGAGTCTATTTTCCCAGTCATATCCCCACCAACCCATGTGATCAAGTAGTTGTTTTTCTTCTGTGTTTCTTTTCCCACAGTTCTTCCTCTGAATGTGAATAGTGTTCTTTCTCATATGTCCCCCTGAATAATTCTGGATCATTGCATAGAGAAGTCCATTACATTCAATTGTACCACAGTGTATCAGTCTCTGTGTACAATGTTCTCCTGGTTCTGCTCCTCTTACTCTGCATCAATTCTTGGAGGTCATTCCAGTTCACATGGAATTCCTTCAGTTCATTATTCCTTTTAGCACAATAGTATTCCACCACCAACATATACCACAATTTGTTCAGCCATTCCCCAATTGAAGGGCATCCCCTCATTTTCAATTTTTTGCCACCACAAAGAGCATGGCTACATTTTCTTGTACAATTACAATTCTTGTAATAGTCTTGCCTTTTTCCTTATTATCTCTTTGGGGTACAAACTCAGCAGTGCTATGACTGGATCAAAGGGCAGATAGTCTTTTAGTGCCCTCTGGGCATAGTTCCAAATTGCCTTCCAAAATGGTTGGATCAATTCACAACTCCACCAGCAATGCATTAATGCCCAATTTTGCTACATCCCCTCCAACATTCATTACTTTCATTTGTTGTCATGTTAGCCAATCTGCTAGGTGTGAGGTGATACCTCAGAGTTGTTTTGATTTGCATTTCTCTGATTATAAGAGATTTAGAACATTTTCTGATGTGTTTATTAATAGGTTTCATTTCCTTATCTAAAAATTGCCTATTCATGTCCCTTGCACAGTTATCAATTGGAGAATGTCTTGATTTTTTGTACAATTGATTTAGTTCCTTATAAATTTGAGTGATTAGACCTTTGTCAGAGGTTTTTGTTATAAAGATTGTTTCCCAATTTGTTGCTTCCCTTTTAATTTTGGTTGCTTTGGTTTTGTTTGTACACAACCTTTTTAATTTAATGTAATCAAAATTATTTATTTTGCATTTTGTAATTTTTTCTAACTCTTGCTTGGCCTTAAAATCTTTCCTTTCCCAAAGATCTGACAAGTATACTACTTTGTTTACCTAATTTACTTATTGTTTCCTTCATGTTCAAGTCATTCACCCATTCTGAGTTTATCTTGGTGTAGGGTGTGTGATGCTGATCCAAACCCAATCTCTTCCCATACTGTCTTCCAATTTTCCCAGAAGTTTTTGTCAAATAGTGGATTTTTATCCCCAATGTTGGGATCTTTGGGTTTATCATAGACTGTCTTGCTGAGGTCATTTACCCCAAGTCTATCCCACTGATCCTCTTTTCTGTTTCTTAGCCAGTACCATATTGTTTTGATGACCACTGCTTTATAGTACAGTTTAAGATATGGTACTGCTAGGCCACCTTCCTTCACATTTTTCCATTATTTTCCTTGATATACTTGATCTTTTGTTCTTCCAAATAAACTTTGTTATTGTTTTTTTCTAATTCTGTAAAATTTTTTTTTTTGGAAATTTGATGGGTATGGCACTAAATAAATAGATAAGTTTGGGTAGGATGGTCATTTTTATTATGTTAGCTTGTCCTACCCATGAGCAATTAATATATTTCCAATTATTTAGATATTGTTTTAATTGTGTGGAGAGTGCTTTGTAGTTGTGTTCATATAGTTCTTGTGTTCATCTTGGCAGATAGATTCCTAAGTATTTTATATTGTCTATGGTGATTTTAAAGGGAATTTCTCTTTCTAACTCTTGCTGCTGTGAATTTTTTTTTAAACCCGTACCTTCCATCTTGGTGTCAATAGTGTGTATTGGTTCCAAGGCAGAAGAGTGGTAAGGGCTAGGCAATGGGGGTTAAGTGACTTGCCCAGGGCCACACAGCTAGGAAGTGTCTGAGGCCAAATTTGAACCCAGGACCTCCTGTCTCTGGGTCTGGCTCTCAATCCACTGATCTACCCAGCTGCCCTGGGTAGGAACCAGCTGGGTTCCTATCTTATTGCCCCTTCTTAGTCTTTGCTGGAGCCTCATTCAGAGCATGCCATTAACTTTAGGTGTCCCACAGGGTCCCCTTTCCTTCTCAGTCTATACTCTTTCATTAACCATCTCATCAACTCCAGTGAATTTAATTAGCATGTCTAAGCTGATGATTCTCAAATCTACATTTTCCTGTCCCAACTTATCTGTTGACCTCCAATCTCAAACCTCCAAATGCCTTTCAGATATCTCAAACTGGATGTCCAATAGACATTTCAGACTAAACATGTCCCAAACTGAACATGTTATCTTGATTCCAAATACTCCACCCTCCTACTTTCTCTATTTTTATAGAGGTCACCTCCATCTTCCCAGTTCCTCAGCCTCCCATTCTAGAAGTCGTCCTTGAGCTCCTCAGTGACTCTCACCACATATCCAAACTGATACCAAGTTCTACTTTTTCTTCTGCAATATTTCTCATCTGTGTCCCATTTTCTTCTGAATTTTGCTGAAACTCTGGTTCAGGCCCTCATTAACTCACACCTGGACTATTGGTTGGCTCCTGCTTCAAGTTTCTCCTCACTTTAATTCATCCCCCATTCAGTCACCAAAGTGATTTTCCTAAAGCACAAATTTAAGCATGTCACTCATCTTATTGAATAAAGTTATCCCTATATCCCTATGATCCTTGTGGATCAAATACAAAATGTTCTTTTTGGCATTCAAAGCCCTTCATAATCTAGTCCCCTCCTTCCTTCCCAGTCTTGTTGTACCTTGCTATGTGACACATCATCTTAGCTACAGTGACTCTGGTTTCTTGGCTGTTCCACCAACATTCCACCTCTCAGCTCTGGACATTTTCTTTGGGTGTCTCTCATGTTCTACCTGTGAAAATCTACCTAATCACTTCACTGGCTTCCTCTACATCCCAAATAAAATTCCATTATGGACAAGAAACCTTTGTCAATCCCTCTTAATCCCCACAACTTCACTCTATTAATTATTTCCTATCTGTACTGTTGTTAGCTTGCTTTATGTAAATATATATATATATATATATATATATATATGCTTTTTATGTTGTCTCCCCCATTGCATTTAATAAATATTTGTTGAATAGTTATGATTAATTGGACTCACAGTTCAAATGTCAGTTGGAATGGAAGATCTTTACAAAAGAGTAAGACACATAAACATCCATGACTAATCAGAATAATCAATGGAAATGCTTTTTCCAGATTTCTTGTTGCTTACACCAAGAAAGCTCCTCAGCTGATCTCTCAAGAGCTGATTTCCTTCACCAAGAAAATGGCAGCCACTGCATCTTTATGCTGCCAGCTCAGTGAGGATAAACAACTGGCCTGTGGAGAGGGTGCAGTGAGTGCTTAATTTAATTATTCTTGCATTATATCTGCTCCAGTTTTCTCATCCTGAAATAGGCAGAGAGCTGTATAATTTTCATTTAGGGAATTTTATGGTTTCTACAAATGGTAAAACCATAAAAACTACTCACGTTGCCTCACATATTAAGCACAAGGTCAGAACTAGAGATCACTTTTCTCAGTTCTTGCTTTTAGACCTTCTCTAATGCCTGTAGAAAACATTAATCTATTAACACAGCAAGATGTATACACAGGTTCTTTGTGCTGGAACAACAGTGTGGTCTAAAAAAAATGGCAAACAAAATATTCATTTCATGATCTATTATTGATTTATTTTTTCTTTTCTTTTTTAAAATTACTAATAGATTTTAACAGACATGTTCAAACAAATTATGCATTTAAAAAAATGTTCACCAAGTACTTATTATAACATTTGATAGAAATCCTGTATTATCTTGCAAGAAAGTGGCCCTTGGATTTTCAGTTAGACTCATATTCTTTTTTTTTTCCCTTCTGGGCTTCAGTTCCTAATATGATGTTTTTCTCATGCTATTACAATCATGGGAGTAGCTAGATAGTGCAATGAATCAGAAAGACTTGAGTTCAAACCAGCCTCAGATATTTACTAGCTGCATGACCCTGGGCAAACCACTCAACCCTGTTTGCCTCAGGTTCTTCATCTGACAATGGGCTGGAAAAGAAAAAGGCAAATTGCCCCAGTATCTTTTCCAGGAAAACTCCAAATGGGGCCATGAAGAGTCAGAAGCAATTAAGACAACTGGAAAAAACAACAACAAAAAGCTCTTGAATATTCTGGGAAGATGGGCAGGGGCTACAATTCTTTCTGATTCTGAAACATGGTCCCCTGGTTTCTCAAAGTTATGGGGAAAGGTCATTTAGATCCCAAAGGACAGGAAGGCACAGCCTTGATTTATTGCTTTCTGTACAACAGGACCCATTTTACATATAAAAATCTAATGGTAATGGGGGACATATGTCTGGCTTGAATACATGATATTATTTGAGCCAAACAATAAAACTGTGAGTTTTCTTCCAACTATTATTCTCATCTCAGAAAAAGAAAACTCTTTAGGATGGAAGTTCTTAATCTTTGGTCCATAGACCCCTGAAGAGTTCTTGGAGATATTTAAGAGGAAAAATGAGAACAGACAAGAAAAAAATATATACCCTTATTTTCAGTAACCTCTGGCTTAAAGTTAGCATTTCCTTCAGTTAGCATTATTCTGACCAGACTGCCAAGCAGGGCCCATGACACAAAGTGAAGAAGCTCTTTGATAGGAGGTTAAGTAACTAGCTTTATGTTCACACATCTTGGAAGGATTGGAGGTGGACTTTGAACCCAGGTCTCTGTGGATCCTAAATTCAGGGTCATTTTCTCTATATCATTTCTACCTCTCTGTTCTTTGGAAAATCATTTTACAAAGCATGATTATCTGAAGGCATGATGCATAACCACATATGATGTATTGGCCACTATAATGAAGGTTTTCAAAATGGAGGTAATTCTGAAAACATGGAGTAATAATTGAGTATCATGAAATGGAAAGACATGAGGATATGCCAAAAAAGCTAAATGAATTTTTTTCAATTGCAATAGACATGTACTAAACACCTACTGTATACAAAGCATTGCTCTAAAGCTTGGAAATGATTAAAACTTAGATAAAACACAATCCCTGCCCACATGGAGTTTATAGTCTTATAGAACAAATAAAACATAAACACAAATTGCTATATGACACATATACATATACACACCAATATGTTATACACATAGGTATAATTCTTAGAAATTAGGTAGAAAGTGTAAATTCTGGTGACTACATTGTGGAAAACTGCATCACTTTTGTGATTCAATGTCTAGTCTTTTATTGCTTTTCTTATCTTTCCCTTTTCTCTCATTCTCTCTTCTAGGCTGACCTTATTATTGGGCAGTTATGTGCAAGGCATGAAGCCCAACCTATAAATGATGGTGTGGGTCATTGCTGTGATTCTTCCTATGCTAATAGGAGACCTTGTTTCAGCAACTTTGTGAGGGATGAAAAATATGTTCCTCCTCCATTCTCTCATGACCAATTCAATTTCCGTCAAGATCTTTGCCATGCTCAAGGGGAAGAGCTACAGAAGAAGAAGCAAGAGTAAGCAACTACTCAGGGCTTATGTGGAAAAAGTCCAACACAAGGGCTGAAGTATTGATCAGCTTCATGGACTTTCCTTCTCACCACTTGGAATTGTTGGGCTTGTGGTTGGAACATTTGTTCTCCAAAGTTCCCAAAGATCCTTTGTTTGTATTTGCCCACTGGTCCTCACAGTATCCTTGGGCAGACACCATTTTTTGTATTAAGAAAAGCAGTCAACTATGATTTCTGGTACTCATGTTGCTGCTCACTTTATTCCAAAAGATATCCATCCATTCTAGTATAGAGAAGATATCCATAAATAAGATATCTATAAAGATATCCATCCATAAGGTATAGAGAAGGGTGACAGAGTTTCTCACTCTGGATTACAGTCATTGTTGGGGTGGAGGGGGTCTAAAAGTTACCTTCTTCTACAAGGCTAATGGAATGCCTTGATGTGACAAGGCAGTAATATAGGTAAGAAAGCCTAATCCTGGGATGGCCACCCCATCACCGTGACTTATAGAGCCCTTGAAAGCCCTATGCAAAGTACTGGGGATATTAAGATGCATCAAACATGGTTTTTTTTACCTCGGTGACTTAGGTGGGAAGACAGAACTTCTGTGTATAAAATAAATAAGAATACAAGGTAGCTTATAATAGCAATAGCTCATATTCAGATAATTCTGTAAGGTTGTCCTTCATTCTGTAGGGTTTGCAAAATGAATCCCTCGTACCTCCCTTGTAAAGTAGATGGTATAGATCCAACTATAGTACTGTTGTAGTTTAGTTTGGGTATTACTATTCCCATTTTACAGAAGAACGGTGGCTCTATTTGAGTAAGTTAATAGCCAGTAAGGTCAGGACTAGAATACAAAGCTAGACTTGTTGATTCAAAGTCCAGTCAGCTTTCCTCAATATTAATGTCCTTGTTAGTCTGAAAGCAGACACTGTTGGAGAACAGATTGAAGAAGTTGTAGAGGGAATGAATTCTTTGGGAATGGATTGGAATGATTTGGAAAGACTTTACTGAGGAAATTGGACTTGAACTATGGTCCTTCATGAATGGGAACATTTAGAAACAAAGAAGGGGGAGGGGATTTCAGGTAGGAGAGGGGAACAGAACATCCATCTCCCAAAAGTTTTACCACCCAAACCAGGAAGATGGTGTTCATAATAAGATCAGAGAATGTAGGCATTTATAGGTAATCAGCCAGTTGTAGTTAGTATTTGGCCAAGTCATTGGTTTACTAGGTGTTATTTGTACCTAGAGCAATCTTGATCTGGGCAGGCTTGAGGTTACTGATTCAGGTTCAAGATCCAGTGTCAGAGAAAGGTAGAAGAAAGTTGACGGTGCACAAGTATAACCAACTATTATCTAGGACGGTTTCAGAAAATGAAATAATTTCTACATGTTGGTGGGTTTATTTCTGTAATAGGTTTCTGATTAATCTTGTCAAGCAAAAGCCACACATAACAGAGGAACAACTGAAAGCCGTCACTACAGATTTCACAGGCCTATTGGAGAATTGTTGCAAAGGAAAACAACAGGAAGCCTGTTTTGCAGAAGAGGTACATTTAGCTCTCTTTTCCTTTCCGTGACTGAATGAGGTTGTGTGATATGAAAATAGAGGCAAGACTGCAGAACAGGGGGGCGTGACAGAAGATCAAGTGTTTGGTTTTTTTAATGCCTTATATTTTATTTTTGATTAAAACAAAAATTAGTGATTTTCTTCCTGACTGATTACACATTTTCCCCGGAGTACTAAATAGGAGAATTAGATCTTGAATGATCAATTACAGAAGTCAGTATTTTTTATTGTTGTTTTTTGTTTTTAGTGGAAGTTGTCTTAGAATAAATATGTAAATGTGATATGCTTGTCATGTCTATGCCCTCATAGTAGTTTCTCATACACATCACATAGGATGTGTGGACAACTTTTCACACCCAGGCTGACTCTATTACTCCAAACTGCCTTCATAGTGGTAGGGATAGGTTCTGAGAGAAGAATCAATACCACTCATGGATGCTCAGATGCTCTCAGCATCCTAGGATTAACCCTATTTAAGGACAATGCATTTTCCCCTATGCACCACTATTGCTCTTCAGCCCCTCATCATACAACTCTGTATACAAACTGGACACTTATGATGGTGATACTTTCCCATCTTATGTACAACCATTTATTTACCAACAAGGTAATTTAAAGAAAAAGTATCACAGGTATGTGCAAGAATAATCCAATCTACACATTTTATATATATATATATATATATATATATATATATATATATATATATATATATATATATATATATATATATATATATATATATATATGTAACATTGTGATCTAGACACAAATTTGGATTATTCTGCCCCACTAATGCATTTAGTTTTCAGGGAAGAGAACTGGCTCACATTTATAGGAACCTGGTAGGGGTGAGAAGGAGGGAAGGAAATTAACATGCTGGAGGTAACTCACAATTCTGAGCCACAGGCTTTGATAGTCTAATTGGGAACATTTTCACTACATGAAACTTTTCTGCTCACTGCGCTGCTTCTATGCCTCATCATTCACCAGGTGGGAAAATGCTCT